>NC_057710.1:98469908-98526994 GCF_004010195.1 Chiloscyllium plagiosum | reverse complement strand
GTCCCTGCCTGCCCTGACTGTTTGACTCACTTCTGTTCTCAACTGTACCAGTCTCAGATTGATCTCTTTCCTCACTATCTCCCTGGGTCCCACCCTCCCACCTTACTAGTTTAAATCCTCCCAAGCAGCTCTAGCAAATCTCCCTGCCAGTATATTAGTCCCCTTCCAATTTAGGTGCAAACCGTCCTTCTTGTACAGGTCACTTCTACCCCAAAAGAGATTCCAATGATTCAAAAATGTGAATCCTTCTCCCATACACCAGCTCCGCAGCCATGCATTCATCTGCTCTATCCTCCTATTCCTGCCCTCACTAGTGCGTAGCACTGGGAGTAATCCAGATATTACTACTCTTGAGGACTTTCTTTTTAAATTTCTGCCTAACTCTCTGTAATCTCCCTTCAGAATCTCAACCTTTTCCCTTCCTATATCATTGGTTCCAATGTGGACAATGACCTCCTACTGGCCCCTCTCCCCCATGAGAACATTCTGCACCGTCTCTGAAATATCCTTGATCCTGGCACCAGGGAAGCAACACACCGTTCTGCTTTTTCGCTACTGGCCACAGAAACATCAGTCTGTATCTCTGACTACAGAATCCCCTAACACAATTGATCTCTTGGAACCTGACACACCCCTCATTGCATTAGAGCCAGTCTCAAAACCAGAAACTTGGCTGTTCGTGCTACATTCCCCTGAGAATCCATCACCTCCTCTATTTTCCAAAACAGCATACCTGTTTGAAATGGGTATATCCATAAAAGGCTCCTGCACTAGCTGCCTACCTCTCTTGCCTTTCCTGGAGTTAACCCATCTATGTAACTGTATCTGAGACTTTCCCCCCTTCCTATAACTGCCATCCATCACATACTGTTGCTGTTGCAAATTCCTCATCGCTTCTAACTGTCTGTCCAAAGGATCCATTTCATCTGATAAGATTCTCATCCTGCAGCATTTATGGCAGATATAATCCGCAGTAACTCTTAAATTGTCTTTATACTCTCACATCTGACAAGAAGTACATAACATTCCATTGAAGGCCATTTTTGCTCCTTCACAATCTACAGACCCAGAAAATAACACCGTCTTATTCCTTTACAAAACACTGCCCCAGGTTAAATTAATAGTTTTGGCTTATATTTTAAGTTTAATCAAGAGACCTATCTCAAAAACATATAATCAAGAAAGAACCCACTCTACTCACTACTGCAGCCTTTCTATTGGCCACACTTCAAACAACGATTAACTTATCTGATTCTGTGCTGTGAACTTGGCCCAAACATGTTCCTCCAAGATTAGTTGTGAATTTCATTGTTTGTTAATGTTCCCAGACGCACTCTGATGTTCAGCGATACATGAATTCAAACAGCAAAGGTGGTAACTGTGCAGGTTCTCTCTCTCTCTCTCTCCTCTCTCTCTCTCTCCTGCACTGACCTCACCATGTGCTTCCTTTGTCTGCTGTTGTTTTGATTTTTTTTCCCAAAGTTCCAAAACAATGCAACAGCATATAAAACAGTAATTGCTGCTCCTGGAATTCGAGGAAATTACCTCCAACACCTAAAATACCTCAAAAAACGGAGCAGCACTTGCAGCCAAAAATGTTTCCAGTCCTCCATCTTGGATTACCCAGAATCTTGTCAAAGCTTTCCAAAGGGTTCAGAGGAGATTTACTAGGATGTTGCCTGGTATGGCAGGAAGGTCTTATGAGGAAAGGCTGAGGGACTTGAGGCTATTTTCTTTGGAGAGAAGAAGGTTGAGAGGTGTCTTAATCGAGACGTATAAGATAACCAGAAGGTTAGATAGGGTGGACAGTGAGAGACTTTTTCCTTCAATGGTGAAAGCTAACACAAAGGGATTTAGCTTTAAATTGGGGGATGATAGTTTTAGGACAGATATTAGAGGTAGTTTCTTCACTCAGAGAGTAGTAGGGGTGTGGAATGGCCTGCCTGCAACAGTAGTATACTCGCTGATGTCAAAGGCATTTAAATGGGCATTGGACATACACATGGATAATAATGGAACACTGTAGGTTAGATGGCATCAGATTATTTTCACAAGTCAGCGCAACATTGAGGGCTGAAGAGCCTGTACTGCACTGTTATGTTCTATGTATAATTAGCAATTGCAATTTTTATTTTTAATTATCCACTTATTCAACTTCTCTTCCAATACTTCTCTTAACTAATTTATAATGATAATTGTCATGGGATGTGCAGGCTAGGTTGATTAACGATGGTAATTGCAGGGTTATGGGTCTGGGTGGGATGCTCTTTGGAGATTCAGTGCAAACTCAATGGACTGAATGTTCTCTATTGCACTGTAAGGTTTCTATGATTTTATGATAATTCCATTGACAAGTTCCTTTGCTTGAAAGTATTAACATTTAAAACCAAATAAATTTGAAAAGAATGGAGTTAGTTGTTGCCAGTTTGCAAAGTTTCTCATCAGGAAAACTCCATTCAATAAGAATGACTCAATGGTACATTCTTTGGTGTTCAAACTGTGGAAATGATTATGTTGTTTCAAAATATAAAATGCAGATTATTTTCTGCCAGGCAAGTAATTCTGAATAATGACTAATTTATATCAACTCTTAATCAATGAACTAATTAATAATCTATCTGCCCATGTATAGTATTGTATGTGTAGTTGATCTTTACAAATTTTTTTGATTGAATATTTTGTTGTTATATTTCATCTAATAAATGTTCAGACTGAAAGTTTAAATTTGAACACACCTATCTGAACAGTGAGGGCAGAAACTAGGATTATTTTACAAAAATCTATAATTTTAGCATTAAGATTTTGTGGTTTTTAAGTTACTTGCATGTTTATCATACTATATTTTAAGTTCACCAACAGGAAAATATCCCCCAGGAATGATGCTTTCTGCCAGCTGTAGACTGCTGAATCCTGCAGACAGTATTATCTCGACAAATGTTTTTGGACGTGCAAAGAGACCTTGGGGTGCAGGTTCCTAGTTCCTTGAAAGTGGAGTCGCAGGTAGATAGTGTGGTGAAGAAGGTATTTGACACGCTTACCTTCATTGGTCATAATGTTAAGTACAGGGATTGGGGTGTCATGGCTGTACAGACATTGGTGTGGCCTCTTTTGTAATATTGTGTAGAATTCTGGTAACCCTTCTATAGGCAGAATATTGTTAAACTGGAGAGGGTACAGAAACAATTTTCAACGACGTGGCTGGGATTGGAGGGTTTGTGTTATAAGGAGAAGCTGAATATGCTGAGACTTTTCTCCTTGGAAGGTTGAGAGGTGACCTTATGTCGGTTTATAAAATCATGAGGGACATGAACAAGGTTAACAGCCAAGGTCGTTTTCCGATGGTGAGAGAGTCCAAAACTAGAGGACCTAGGTTTAAAGTGACAGAGGAAAGATTTAGAAAGGATCTCGGGGTAACTTTTTCACGCAGAGGTTGGTTCATGTATGGAACAATTTGCCAGAGGAAGTGGTGGAGATGGGTGCAATTAAAGCATTCAAAAGGCATTTGGATGGGTATATGAATAGGAAGGTTTTAGAGGGATATGGGTGAAATGCTGGCAAATGGGACTCGGTCAGATTGGGATATCTAGTCGGTGTGGATGAGTTTGACCGAAGGGTCTGTTTCAGTGCTGCACAAGCTTATAACTGTATAAGTAATCACAGATGGTAATAGTTTATTGTTACTATCTTCCAGCAGTAACATTAACAATGTCATTGGTGAAGGCACAATGGGCTGAATGGTCTCTTTCTGCACTGTAACAATTCTGTGATTCTATGAAAGCTACTTAAGAAGTATGAAAGGGAGTGACTTCAGAATAGGTTTGAAGAGCTGGCTGTCAGTGGCCCCACTGCTGCAGGAATTCCTGTGGAAATTAAAGAGCTGAGGAGGACTGGTGAACCTGGAATAAAACAGCATGACTTAATCTGGGTGTCCAATAGAAGGGAGAACCGGACTCAGTGATTAGCTGTGCACAATAACAGATTCAGCATACCAATGGAGAAATGAACAGAGTTAGCAATAAAGGGAGTTGGGCAAAAACTGACAGAGTAATAGTGACTTGGTAGCAAGTGAACAGAATATACAGCAGAATCCAAATATGGACCAGTCTGTTCCCTGTGTTACTTAATTATACATACAGGAGCAAACACAGAGAGAAATTCAGTAGCTTATGAAACATTCATACATAACAATCTGGATCAGATTTCTACTCTGCTACTATTGCAAGCTGAAAAAAACAGAGTTATGACTTCCTTGACAAACAAAGATGATTAGAGTTTGATTTTCTTTTAATTCCAATTTCATACTGCTTTAATCTGGAGTATAACTTTGGAAAATCTCACTCACCTAGGCAATTTGGGTCTGCCTATATGACTGTTAATAACTGGGGGAAATCAATCTAATCTGTGACCTGTGTAAATAGAGTAAAGCAGCCTCTATTAAGTACAGGTGCAATGGTGCTTACCCACTTGGCACAGTTGCCACTGAGGTCTCCAATTCCAACGCTTGCTTCTGATTCATTCATAAAACATTGCCAGGACTGTTGGGAAATAGTCCTCTTAAAAAGAAATTGTTGATTTCACAAACCCAAGGAACAATCTGCTCAAGCATAAATGGCTAAAAGTGATTTTCATTTACAGATCAGAGCAATTCTCATGGGAGAATAGTTTGGGGACTGATGATCAATAGATTTCCATCTGCACTATTTTATCGTAGAGTCCTTGTGGTTGCGTTTTCCAAAACTATTACATATTTCCCGAAATTCCTGGATTGAGAGAGGGTGTACATTGGAAGATATGCCTCTGCAGGGCTTGGGCTTTTGATAAGCTGAACATAGTCTACGTATTTGCTCAAGAAAGACTATTCATTCTAGTGCTGCTCCCATTCAACAGATAGAACGTCATCTGTTCTTTATTAGAACATAGAAGAATACAGCGCAGTACAGGCCCTTGGGCCCTCGATGTTGCGCCGATCCAAGCGCTGCTCCCATTCAACAGATAGAACGTCATCTGTTCTTTATTCCCAGATTCTATCTAATCATCAACCCTTGAAGTTGTGTGCCACTGTTTAAAAATTCTAGATTGCCAAGATGTGTTCAGCAAGATGGAACTATTTCATCGAACACTGCTTGACTGTGATCATTTGTGATGCTTGGTTATATCTTTGGAGTTATGGCCAGTTCTAAAAGAGCCAAAAATTGCTTTCATTGCAAACAATAGTGCAAAGTGAAGCACTTTTCAGTCATCGAGAGTAGTTGGATGGACAACAAAGCAGTTTCCTAGCCAGCTAGTCCATAACAAACTGAACAGTAAAGTTAACATGTCCATTTAATTCAGTCCCCCTGCTAGCAGATAGCTGAGGTTCTCATTTGCCTTTTAGGGTCCTCAGAGGAGAATTCTGTCTCATCCTATCCTTTTGTCAAGTGAGATTGTAGTGAATGCAGCAAGCAATTGTGATGTGGGGCACTCTGTGTGGGGTGAACTGCACTATACACACCTAACCAGTCTATGCATCAAACACCTACACTTCAGAGACAAGTCAACAACTCTTGAGTCTAAAATCCCCCAATAGCAGATGTTGTTGTAAATGTGGTTATCTACACTGCACTGCTAGCCATAAATTTGCACTTGTTACAGCATGACTTATTGCACTGACAACCATGTGTAAAAAGGTAAAAACAATGACTGCAGATGCTGGAAACCAGATCTGGATCAGTGGTGCTGGAAGAGCACAGCAATTCAGGCAGCATCCGAGGACAGGCAAAATCGACGTTTCGGGCAAAAGCCCTTCATCAGGAAGGGCTTTTGCCCGAAACGTCGATTTTGCCTGTCCTCGGATGCTGCCTGAATTGCTGTGCTCTTCCAGCACCACTGATCCAAACCATGTGTAAAAACCCATTTGAAATGGCCTGGGAAAATGGCACTGCCAGAAACCAACCCTCTCTAGGCTACAGCTTTTGCCATCCTTCCTGTTGCATAGCAGGGATACCCAGGCAGTGTGCAGGAACATGCAGTCATTGTGTTGGTTGGCTAGCACCAATGACACAGACTACAGATTCCATTTACCTCCTTGAATTGCTTACTGCATACCTGAGAAGGGTAAATCACATGAAAATGTATTTCGGCTCCATGCATGCAAGAGATCTCATTGGAATGTGATTACTTAAGTCTTTGATATACTGGAAATGTAACATTGGAGGAATGCTGAAACTGATTACCCACTTACCTCCCTCACCACCAACCAAATCTGAGAACCTATTTAATTTAGGAGATGCGATTGCCTCCTAGTTGAGGATTTTTTTTATTTGTTTGTCGATGCTGACATCACAGCCAAGGCCAGCATTTATTGACCAGCCATTATTATGAGAAGGAGGTGATGATACACTTTCTTAACCAGCTGCATTCCAAGAGTACATGCACAATGTTGTTAGGGCGGGAGTGCCTGAATTTTGATACTGGCTGATCCATTTAATTTTGTGGTTAATAGTGAGCCCAGGTTTGATGATAGTTGGAGGGAGGTGTTTGGTGATAATAATGCTATTGAATTTCAAGGAGGAGTGGTTGCTCTCTTTCTTCTTGAGGATAGTCATTGTCTGACATTTGTGGGATTTGAATTCTGTTTGTTCCTAATCATGCCAACATACAAGATGCACGAGATTATGGACTGCATCGTCATCAGAAGAGTTACAAAAGGTACTGAGTATTTTGCAATCATAAGCAAGTATTTAATTTCTACGCTTATGATTGGTGATTGTTAAAACAGCTGAAGATAAGTGGCCCTAATGATGTTCTGCAGTAACAGCCTGAGATTATAGAGTTGGCCTCCAAAAACAAGAAACCTGAAATGAAAACAGAAAATGAGGGGAATTCTCAGCAGCTCAGGTAGCATCTCAGGGGGTGAGAAACAGATAATTCTCTTGAAATGAAAACAAACATTGCCAGTGTAACTGAGCAAATCTTGTTGAATCTATGGGAAGAAAGCCCACATTTTGGGTCCAGTGATCTTCAATCCTCCAGTTGCAGACATTGCTATAAATGTGGTTGTCTGCATGATACTGCTAACCACAACCTTCCACTTGTAATAGGTATAGCACACATACTGTGCTGCCAACCATTTTTAACCTTGCTTTCTCTGTTGAGGAGGCTGGCAAAGCATTCACATCCCTTTACCATTATAGCTGTCTTATCAGCGATTAGCTCATTTTATTAACCTATTAGAATTGGAGTAAAGGTTGTGGTGGTTGGGCCATATACAGCCTGCAGCATTATAAAAACATTGAATGTGCCACTCAGCTAGGGGTGTAGTTCATTAGCTTTTACATTCCACTATTCATTCTGCATTTCTCTTAAAGCGTGCTGGAACTTGTGTTCGGCTTTTTTATTTGCTGGCTGTTGTGTTGTTAACTGTGGAGCTATTAGAAACCTTGTATATACAAATTGTTTCTGTTCGAAAAGATGGGAAACATTTTCATCAATACAATCAAAGCAGTCTTGGTGCTTGCATTTGCACTTTCCAAGGACATCGACTGAAGTCTTAAGGATCTGACTGCGGAGATGTTTCCATTCATTGTCTATGTCACCTGAGGGAGAATAATCAAACTGCAGGGCGATGTAAAGTTTTGTACCAGCAGTAGTGTTTCACATTAAGCTTTGAACTTGCGTACAAGTTGATTTTTCATGTTTTGGCTGTATCTCTAGATTTGGTACAGGTCAGATGTATGATATGACCAGCTGATAGCTCCCTACATGGCATGATCTGTTTGAGTCAAGTCTTCAGTCTGACAAGCACATAGTCATGGACATGCATTGTTTAGACCTGGTGTTCACAGGTTGTCTTGTATTTTCACTGAGTAGTGGGATAAAAGGTTCTTTTTCAGAATGGCAGCCGGTGACGAGCGGTGTCCCGCAGGGTTCGGTGCTGGGGCCACAGCTGTTCGCATTATATATTAACGATTTGGATAAGGGAACCGGGGGCATTCTCGTGAAGTTTGCCGATGATACGAAGTTAGGTGGACAGGCAGGTAGTACTGAGGAAGTGGGGAGGCTGCAGAAGGATCTTGACAGGTTGGGAGAGTGGTCCAGGAAATGGCTGATGGAATTTAACGTGAGCAAGTGCGAGGTCTTGCACTTTGGCAAAAAGAATAAAAGCATAGACTACTTTCTAAATGGTGAGAAAATTAATAAAGCCAAAGCACAAAGGGATCTGGGAGTGCTAGTCGAGGATTCTCTAAAGGTAAACATGCAGGTTGAGTCCGTGATTAAGAAAGCGAATGCAATGTTGTCTCTTATCTCAAGAGGGTTGGAATATAAAAGCAGAGATGTACTACTAAGACTTTATAAAGCTCTGGTTAGGCCCCATTTGGAGTACTGTGTCCAGTTTTGGTCACCACACCTCAGGAAGGACATACTGGCACTGGAACGTGTCCAGCGGAGATTCACACGGATGATCCCTGGAATGACAGGTCTAACATATGAAGAACGGCTGAGGATACTGGGATTGTATTCGTTGGAGTTCAGAAGATTAAGGGGAGACTTAATAGAGACGTACAAAATAATACATGGCTTGGAAAAGGTGGATGCTAGGAAATTGTTTCAGTTAAACGAGGAGACTAGAACCCGTGGACACAGCCTTAGAATTAGAGGGGGCCATTTCAGAACAGAAATGCGGAGACATTTCTTCAGCCAGAGAGTGGTGGGCCTGTGGAATTCATTGCCACGGAGTGCAGTGGAAACCGGGACGCTAAATGTCTTCAAGGCCAAGATTGATAGATTCTTGTTGTCTCGAGGAATTAAGGGCTACGGGGAGAACGCTGGTAAGTGGAGCTGAAATGCGCATCAGCCATGATTGAATGGCGGAGTGGACTTGATGGGCCGAATGGCCTTACTTCCACTCCTATGTCTTATGGTCTTATAGATTGGGCCTGTTCTTGTTGGAATACAGAAAACTGAGAGACAACCTTATTGAAACATAATAAATTCTTAGGGGATATGTCAGGCTTGTTGTGGGATAGTTGTTTCCCTAGAATCTACTACCAGACAGCATAATCTCTGAATAAGTGTCCTTACAGAGATGACGAGGAATACCAAAGAAAAAGTGTGCGGTTTGCCTCAATGACTACTGCGCAGGAGCTCTGACCTCCATCACTATGAAGTGCTTTGAGCCTACCAAACTGCCTTGATCCTTTTCACCTATCAGCACAACAGGTCCACAGGAGATACCATCTCATTGGCCCGACATTCATCCCTAGAACATCTGGATTACAAGACTGCCAATGGCAGGCTCCTACTTATTGAGTACAGTTTGCGTTCAATACCATAATTCCAAATAAACTCATCTCCAAACTAGCTTCCCCCTCTGTGACTAGATCCTTGACTTCCTGACCCATTGACTGCAATCAGTAAGAATAAGCAAGAATGCCTCCTCGATAGTAATCCTCAACACCCTCCAGGCTACATGCTCAGCCCCTTACTCCTTATACACGTACGACTGTGTGACCAAATTCAGCCCCAACTCCATTTACAAGTTGCTGATGACACCACCATTGTAGGTTGCATCTCAAACAATGATGAGACAGTACAGGAAAGGAATTGAGTGCTTAGCTTGGTATAAAGTCAATAATCTCTCCTGCAATGTCAGCAAAATGTAGGAGCTGGTCATTGGCTTCAGGAATTGGAATGGAGGGCACACCTTTGTTTACATGAATAGTGCTGAGGTGGAGATGGTCAACAGCATCAACTTTCTGGCAGTGATGATCATCAACAATGATCGATCCACATCGACACGATGGTTAGGAAAGCACAATAACGCTTTACTTTCTCAGGAGGACTATTTTTATAGATTTTTATAGATGCACCATAGAAAGCATCCGATCTGGATGCATCACAGCTTGCTATGGCAACTGCTCTTCCCAAGAATACAAGAAACTACAGAGAGTCATGAACACAGCCCAGTCCATTACACAAACCAGCCTTCCATCCATTGATCCAGCAGTCATTGTTTTTACCCGGATAGATGGGAAGGGAGATCTACAGGTCGGACAGTTCACATGGGAGCTGCCGGGTTAGAAGGTTGGAAATGGGATAAGGTGGGGGAAGGGGAAATGAGGAAACTGGTAAAGTCCACATTGATGCCCTGGTGTTGAAGTGTTCCGAGGTGGAAGATGAGGAATTCTTCCTCCAGGCGTCGGGTGGTGAGGGAGTAGTGATGGAGGTGGCCCAGGACCTGCATGTCCTTGGCAGAGTGGGAGGTGGACTTAAGGTGTTCGGCCACAGGGCGTTGGGGGTGGTTGGTGCAGATGTCCCGGAGATGTTCTCTAAAGCGCTCTGCGAGAAGGCGTCCAGTCTCCCCAATGTAGAGGAGACCACAGCGGGAGCAACAAATACAGTAAATGACATGTGTGGAAGTGCAGGTGAATCTTTGATGGATGTGAAAGGCTCCTTTGGGGCCTTGGATGGAGGTGAGGGAGGGAGGAGTGGGCGCAGGTTTTGCAATTCCGGCGGTGGCAGGGGAAGGTACCAGGAGGGGAGGGACGGTTGGTGAGGAGAGTGGACCTGACCAGGTAGTCGTGGAGGGAATGATCTTTATGGAAAGCGGATTAGGGTGGGGAGGGAAATATATTTGTGGTGGTGGGGTCTGTTTGTACGTGGCAGAAATGGCAGAG
Organism: Chiloscyllium plagiosum; assembly: GCF_004010195.1. Classification (NCBI taxonomy): domain Eukaryota; kingdom Metazoa; phylum Chordata; class Chondrichthyes; order Orectolobiformes; family Hemiscylliidae; genus Chiloscyllium; species Chiloscyllium plagiosum. The sequence goes on along the minus strand of NC_057710.1, from coordinate 98,516,339 downwards.
GATGATGCAATGTATACAGAGGTTGGTGGGGTGGAAGGTGAGGACTGGGGGAGGGAGGTATCTGAGGTCAGTGGAAGGGTACTGGTGGGGATATCGGGAGTGGAAGAAATGGAAGGCGTGGAGGTCCTCGTCATGGCGGATGGAGGTGTATAGGGACGAAAGGGGTAGCCATAGTCACCCGCATGCGCCCCAGCTATGCCTGTCTCTTTGTTGGCTACGTGGAACAGTCTCCCTTCCGCAGATACGCCGGCACCATTCCCCACCTTTTCCTCTGCTACATTGATGACTGTATTGGTGTCACCTCTTCCTCCCATGAGGTGGTTGAACAGTTCATCAACTTCACCAACACATTCCACCCTGACCTTAAGTTCACCTGGACCATCTGAGATGCCTTTCTCCCATTCCTGGATCTCTCCATCTCCATCAATGGTGACCGACTGTACACTGACATCTTCTACAAACCCAACAACTCCCACCTCCCACCCTGCCTCCTGTAAAAACACTATCTCTTATTCCCAAACCCTCCACCTCCACCGCATCTGCTCCCAGGAGGACCAGTCCACCACAGAACACACCTGGGAAATCATGGTTACTGAAATACCCACGCACTGAAACTTCGATTACCTGGCTGGGCTTATTCCCCTACACCAGGTCTATACGGCCCTTTCTCTAGTTGGACTAGAGTCATAGAGATGTACAGCATGGAAACAAACCTTCAGTCCAACCTGTCCACGCCGACCAGATATCCCAACCCAATCTAGTCCCACCTGTCAGCACCCAGCCCATATCCCTCCAAACCCTTCCTATTCATATACCCATCAAAAATGCCTCTTAAATGTTGCAATTGTACCAGCCTCCACCACATCCTCTGGCAGCTCATTCCATACACGTTCTGAACACACCTATAAATTCCACCCACCCTGCATTCAAGCCCCTGGCACTAAGGGATTCCCAGTCGATAAGGGGAAGTTAAAATCACTCACCACAAACAACCCTGCCTTTTTTACATTTATCTATAGTCTGTCCACATATCTGTTCCTCCATCTCTTGCTTGCTGTTGGGAAGCTTGTAGTACAGCCCCATCTAAATGATTGCTCCCGGCCTATTACTGAGCTCTATCCATATGGCCTCACTGATTGAACCCTCCAAGGTTCAGTACAGTTGCGATATTCTCCCTAATCATTAGCACAAATCCCCACTGCCTTCACAAACTTCTCTATCTTGCCTTAAACATCTGTATTCCAGAACATTAAGCTGCCAGTCTTGATTCTCTCTCTCTTTCAATCAAGTCTCTATTATTCCTGCAATATCATAATTATATGCATTAATCCAAGCTCTAAGTTCATCTGCTTTACCTGTCGCAATCCTCGCCTTAAAACAAATACACCTCAGATTTTTAATCAGTGCGAGAAGCAATGGTTATGGGAAAAGGCAAGAAAGTGAAGTTGACAGTTATCCGGTCAGCGATGATCTCATTGAGTGACAGAGCAGACTCAATGGGCTGGATGGCCTACTTCCACTCATTCATTTAATAGTTTTATGGAAGCTCGGTTCTGCATTCCAGGAAGAAAGAATTTGCAGATGGCCCATAACACTTTACAGCTCACGAATCACTTAAAGTACCATCACTGTTTCTTTATCAGAATTGAAATAAATAAATAATTGGATAATAATGGACAATAAACCAAGATTTTGTCAAGGTCATCTGCTTCAGAACAGTGTTCTCCGTGGAAAATGCTGTAAGCTATTCTTTTAAGGTACAATTTTTGACCTTCAGATTTTCATTTCCTGATGCTTCAGTTTCGATAGATTGTGCATGATAATTAACACAGCTTTTTATTCTGAAATTCAAATTTATTATTGCAGTAAATTTATCTCTTCGCCATCTTAATCCCTTTATGCAAATTGTTCCCGGGAACAATTGTATTTTTTTGGTATAATGTATTACGCAAGAATGGCTGTTATTCATGATCAGAATTATACATCAGCAAAAGAATTGTTTATCTGGTTATCTTTCAACAAACCATATTTATCCAAGGAGTACACATTGTACTGCCGATGAACTTTAATGTCCTTTATCAGTTTGAAAAAATTTGCACAGAATACCTGAGCCAAATGTTCACATGTTGATTTTTTTCAGCTTACGTAGTACAAAGGGTTGTCTTGTTCTGTGTCACGATACCCAATTGAGTTCAGTGGACGCAAAATATGGACACATTCTCCTTTCACCAGCAGTGACATTGCTCTGCAGCAGATGATTAGAACGTTGATACAGGAAGTAAACAGGTTGAAACATTGCCTTATGTGAGCACATTAGATTTGTAAAATTCCCAGCAATACAGGTTTCTTGTGAATCCGTGCAGTATTCTGCCAGATTAAGACACAGTTAGGCGTGTCTGCCTGCATTTTCTGGAAAACTGTTCTAGCATTATCCTGATGTCACATCACATGGTACAAGGGTCTCAGATTTTGGCAACTACAGTCCAGGTGGAGTCTATGTTATCTACTCAACCAGGAGCATGAAGTCATAAGGAGTGCTGATGCTATTGCATTGTTTAATGGGCAAGTGACCCTGATTGCAGCTAATATGCAGTCTTGGGACTCTGGAGTGCTTTTGAAGGTTCTCTTGCAAGTCCTTGAATTTGCCGCCCTACAAAGGGACAGCACAAAAAGGGGCCCTTTGCACACAAAGGTGATAAAGCCTCTGGTCTGCAGCACGATAAGGATATAGGACAGAAGTTGAGAAGAGGGCAAACTCTGGGGCGTCCCCTCTGTCAGGTCAGAACCAGACTTCTCATTGTCCTTCAGGCCAGACAGTGAACCCTTTGAGACTGCATATCTGTCAGCACTCTTCTGTACACATCCCCATTACCATCTTCATCTGAGTCTTCTGTGACAGGACTAATTTGAAACCTCAGCCTCTGGTGAACCAATATGTGAACCAGCTTTTACTTTTCAGGCAGTTGCAGGCCACTTTTGCCCGAATCACTCGCCATGTGTTGTTCCCAGATCTGTGTTACCTCTAAGATACCAGTACCAGAGCTCATGGCTCTGAGAGTTAGATCAGATGCTGGGGCCTTTTCATCAATGTTATGCTACTACTATCTCTTCTCTTTCTATATGCTGTGGGTGGATGGGTAGAAGCTCTTTGGTATCTGAACTGCAATTCGGTAGGAGAGGTTAACCTGGAAGACCAAATAAAGTTGAAAGCAAGAGGTTCATGGTCATATACTCATCATGCTAATGGGCAGGCTGAGGTGGAGCTGAGAGTTGAGAAGGCAGATAATTCAGGAAGAAGCCTGTCCTCCTCAGTATTGTTGGAAGCTTCCCCTGCTCGTTCTGCTGTGTTCCTTTCGATACCACATTGCATGCCACCTTGGCCTGATGTAGAATGTCACTGGGTGGACAATACCACAATTGGGTGAAGGTTGTGTGGGAGATGCGTGTGGAAGGTTACAGTTCTGAGAAAGTTTGTGTTGGAGATGAATGAAGCTCCATGAATCTGATGGCATCACAAAATGGAAAGGGAGCAGTTTAGCATGAAGTCCCAATGGAGACAAATGTGTCATCTCTGATTCTTGATAGTAACTGTTATTATGTCTAATGAGATAATGTAACTTATAGCTTTGCTATCATGTAATAAATTACCTCTTCTTAAGATAAGAGCCTCTTCTCTTTAAGATTCCAGACACTCAAACATCATAGAGTCCCTACAGTGTGTAAGCAGGCCATTCAGCCCATCGAGTCTATCCTCTACCACTGCTCATTAGATAGGCCTTTAAACACACCATAAAAAGGAAGAGAGAGGATGGCTCATGTAGTGTGGTGGTAGTGTCTGTTTTTGCTACCGATGTGGATAACCCCACATTTTCGACATTACATTTCATCTGCTATGCATTTTCCCACTCACCCAATTTGTCTAAATCACATTGAAGCATCTCAGCGATAACAGAGTTAAGACTTTGTGAACTGAGTCCAACTTCACAGCAACAGCATAATATAAATGAGGTATAAATTATATCACTATGGTGAATCATTTCTATTTTGTAATGTAGAATCAGATATACTTAAATCTGAGGTTATCCATGTAATTAGTTCTCATTGTATAACCTGATACAATAAAAATATGGTTGGAGAGATTTATCCACTCACTATTACTGAAAAATGTTGAAATTTGAAGCTATGTTTCCCTTTGGTTGGTTTTGTTGCCATTTTATTGTGAGTGATAGAGCCTTACGGTGGCACAGTGCCACAGTGCTGCCCCACAGTGCCAGGGAGCTGGATTCAATTCCACCCTCAAGTGACAGTGCAAACTTTACACAGACATTCTCTCCATGGCTGCATGGATTTCCTCCAGGTGCTCCAGTTTCCTCCCACAATCCAAAGATGTGCAGTTTAAGTAGTTTGCCTGTGATAAATTGTATAGAATGTTCAGGGATGTGCAGGTAAGATGGATTAGCCATGGTAAATGCAGGGGAGTGGATCTTGGTGGAATGTTCTTCAGAGGGATGATGTGAACTCGATGGGCTGAATTACCTGCTTATGGACAGTAGGGATTCTACAATGCTTGAGTGCTGTATAATTATTTCTGAAATTTTGTTCACCTATGGCCCGTTGAGGTCCATAGTGTATTTCTGTGAGGAGCAAGAGGATGTGGGTAGAGTAGTAAATGAATATTTTATGTCGATGATCACTAGTGAGAGTCATAGAGATAGACAGCATGAAAACAGACCTTCAGTCCAAGCCAACCAGATATCCTAAATTATTCTTAGCACATGGCCCATATCCCCCGAACCCTTCCTAATCATATACCAATTCAGATGCCTATTAAAATTTGTAATTAGAGTCATGGAGTCATTGAGTTGTATAGCATGGAAACAGACCATTCGGTCCAACCTGTCCATGCCCACCAGAAATCCCAACCCAATCTAGTCCCACCTGCCAGCACCCAGCCCATATCCCTCCAAACCCTTCCTAATCATATACCCATCCAAATGCCTCTTAAATGTTGCAATTGTACCAGTCTCCACCAGTTCCTCTGGCAGCTCATTCCACACACATACCACCCTCTGTGTGAAAAAGTTGTCCTGTAGGTCTCTTTTACATCTTTCCCCTCTCACCCTAAACCTATGCCCTCTAGTTCTGGACTCCCTGACCCCAGGAAAAAGACTTTGTATATTTATCCTATCCATGCCCCTCATAATTTTGTAAACTTCTATAAGGTCACTCCACAGCCTCCGACGGTCCAGGGAAAACAGCCCCAGCCTGTTCAGCCTCTCCCTGTAGCTCAGATCCTCCAACCCTGGCAACATCCTTGTAAATCTTTTCTGAACCCTTTCACGTTTCACAACATCTTTCCGGTAGGAAGGAGACCAGAATTGCACGCAATATTCCAACAGTGGCCTAACCAATATCCTATACAGCCGCAACATCCACTACACCTCCAATTTTGGTGTCATCTGCAAACTTACTAACTGTACCTCTTATGCTTGCATCAGATCGGATGGATCGGTTGGAGAGATAGTTAGAAGCAATGAGGAATTTGCAACAGCAACAGTATGTGACGGATGGCAGTTATAGGAAGGGAGGAAAGTCTCAGATACAGTCACATAGATGGGTTAACTCCAGGAAGGGTAAGAGAGGTAGTTATCTAGTGCAGGTGTGTTCTGTGGCTATACCCGTTTTAAACAAGTATGCTGTTTTGGAAAATGTAGGGGGTGATGGATTCTCAGGGGAACATAGCACGAACAGCCAAGTTTCTGGTATTGAGACTGGCTCTAATGCAATGAGGGGTACATCGGGTTCTAAGAGGTCAATTGTGTTAGGGGATTCTGTAGTCAGAGATACAGACAGATGTTTCTGTGGCCAGCAGCGAAAAAGCAGAATGGTGTGTTGCTTCCCTGGTGCCAGGATCAAGGATGTCTCAGAGAGAGTGCAGTATGTTCTCAAGGGGGAGAGGGGCCAGTAGGAGGTCATTGTGCACATTGGAAACAACGACATAGGCAGAGAAAAGGTTGACATTCTGAAGTTTGATTACAGAGAGTTAGGCAGGAATTTAAAAAGGAGATCCTCGAGAGTAGTAATATCTGGAATACGCCCAGTGCTAGGAGCTAGTGAGGGTAGGAATAGGAGGATAGAGCAGATGAATGCATGGCTGAGGAGCTGGTGTATGGGAGAAGGATTCACATTTTTGGATCATTGGAATCTCTTTTGGGGTAGAAGTGACTTGTACAAGGACAGATTGTACCTAAATTGGAAGGGGACTAATATACTGGCAGGGAGATTTTCCAGAGCTGCTCGGAAGGAATTTAAACTTGTAAGGTGGAGGTTGGGGGGGAACCCAGGGGGATAGTGAGGAAAGAGATCAATCTGAGACTGGTACAGTTGAGAACAGAAGAAAGTCAAACAGTAAGGGCAGGCAGGGACAAGATAGGACTAATAAATTAAACTGCATTTATTTCAATGCAAGAGGCCTAACAGGGAAGGCAGATGAACTCGGGGCATGGTTAGGAACATGGGACTGGTATGTCATAACAATTACAGAAATATGGCTCATGGATGGGCAGGACTGGCAGCTTAATGTTCCAGGATACAAATGCTACAGGAAGGATAGAAAGGGAGGCAAGAGAGGAGGGGGAGTGGCATTTTTGATAAGGGATAGCATTACAGCTGTGCTGAGAGAGGATATACCCGGATATACATCCAGAGAAGATATTTGGGTGGAACTGAGAAATAAGAAGGGGATGATCACCTTATTGGGATTGTATTATAGAGCCCCTAATAGTCAGAGGGAAATTGAGAAATAAACTTGTAAGGAGATCTCAGCTATTTGTAAGAATAATAGGGTGGTTATGGTAGGGCATTTTAACTTTCCAAACATAGACTGGGACTGCCATAGTGTTAAGAGTTTAGATGGAGAAGAATTTGTTAAGTGTGTACAAGAAAAGTTTCTGATTCAGTATGTGGATGTATCTCCTAGAGAAGGTGCAAAACTTGACCTACTCTAGGGAAATAAGGCAGGGCAGATGACTGAGGTGTGGGTGGGTGAGCACTTTGGGGCCAGCGACCATAATTCTATTAGATTTAAAATATTTACTGTGGAAAAAGACATGGAAGATATAGAATGTAGGGAAATAGATGGTGACACCTTGCAAAATGTCCATATTACAGAGGAGGAAGTGCTGGACGTCTTAAAACGCATAAAGGTGGATAAATCCCCAAGACCTGATCAGGTGTACCCCAGAACTCTGTGAGAAGCTAGAGAAATGATTGTTGGGCCTCTTGCTGAGAGATTTGTATCATCGATGGTCACAGGTGAGGTGCCGGAAGACTGGAGCTTGGCTAACGTGGTGCCACTGTTTAAGAAGGGTGGTAAGGACAAGCCAGGGAACTATAGACCAGTGAGCCTGACGTCGGTAGTGGGCAAGTTGTTGGAGGGAATCCTGAGGGACAGGATGTACATGTATTTGGAAAGGCAAGGACTGATACTGGCCCAAAGGTAGAAGACAGAGAGTGGTAGTGGAGGGTTGTTTTTCAGACTAGAGGCCTGTGACCAGTGGAATGCCACAAGGATCGGTGCTGGGTCCTCTACTTTTTGTCATTTACATAAATGATTTGGATGCGAGCATAAGAGGTAAAGTTAGTAAGTTTGCAGGTGACACCAAAATTGGAGGTATAGTGGACAGCGAAGAGGGTTACCTCAGATTACAACAAGATGTTGACTAGATGGGACAATGGGCCAGGAGGTGGCAGATGGAGTTTAATTCAGATAAATGTGAGGTGGTGCATTTGGGAAATCAAATCTTAGCAGGACTTATACACTTAATTTTAAGGTCCTACAGAGTGTTGCTGAACAAAGAGACCTTGGACTGCAGGTGCATAGCTCCTTGGAAGTGGAGCCGCAGGTAGATAGGATAGTCAAGAAGGCGTTTGGTATGCTTTCTTTCATTGGTCAGGGTATTGAGTACAGGAGTTGGGAGGTCATGTTGCGGCTGTACAGGATATTGGTTAGGCCACTGTTGGAGTATTGCGTGCAATTCTCGTCTCCTTCCTATAGGAAAGATGTTGTGAAACTTGGGAGGGTTCAGAAAAGATTTACAAGGATGTTGCCAGGGTTGGAGGATTTGGGCTATAGGGAGAGGCTAAACAGACTGGGGCTGTTTTCCCTGGAGCGTCGGAGATTGTGGGGTGACCTTATAGAGGTTTACAAAATCATGAGAGGCATGGATAGGATAAATTGACAAAGTCTTTTCCCTGAGGTTTGGGGAGTCTACAACTAGAGAGGATAGGTTTAGGGTAAGAGGGGAAAGATATAAAAGAGACCTACAGGGCAACGTTTTCACACAGAGGGTGGTACATGTATGGAATGAGCTGCCAGAGAAAGTGGTGGAGGCTGATACAATTGCAAAGTTTTAAAGGCATTTGGATGGGTATATGAATAGGAAGGGTTTGGAGGGATATGGGCTGGGTGCTGGTAGCTGGGACTAGACTAGGTTGGGATATCTGGTTGGCATGGACAGGTTGGACTGAAGGGTCTGTTTCCATGTTGTACATCTTCATGACTCTAATTCCCCTAAGAATCCATTATGTTTCAGTTTTTCTATATTCCAATTAACACAGACCCAAGTTACTCAGCTACTTCCCAAAAGACAGTCCCTCCATATGTGATATCAGTCTAGTGAATATTCTCTGAAATGCCTCCTTTGTATGTCTTTCCATCGATAAAGAACTCAAAACGGTTCACAGTATTCAAACTGTGGTTTAACTAGAGCTTTGAACAGTTTCAGCAAAACCTTCCTACTTTTATATTCCACACCCTTTGAGATGAGGCCAGCATTCCATTTACCATCCCCATTAGCAGCTGAACTTGGATGCTAGCTTCTTGTTATTCGTAGAAAATGACTCACAAATATCTCTGGTCTGTAGCTTTCTGCAGTCTTTATTTATTTCAGTAATGTTCAGCCATTCTATTCTTACTGCCAAAGTGTTTAACCTCACATTTTCCCATGGCATATTCCATCTGTCAGGTTTTTTGCCCACTTACAACCTGTCTTCATTCTTCTGGAGATTGGTTGTGTCATCATTACCACTTGCCCTTTGACCTACTTATGCAAACTTGGCTGCAGTACATTCACTTTCCACATCCAAGTTACTGTTGTTGACAACTTACTCATTCGAGTTAGTTTCAATTTGACAACAATTGTATGCTTATCTTTCACATCTATATAGAATTTCCTGGCAACGTATTAAAAGGATCCTTGTAGAAACTAGACAAGATTATAGATGGAGAAACAAAAACAGAAATTGCAGGAAAAGCTCAACAGGTCTGGCAGCCTCAGTGGAATGAAAGTAGAGTTAATGTTTCAGGTCCAGTGACCCTTCATCAGATGATTATAGAAGGTGCTGTTAACAAACATTGGCATGACTGTGGAACACTGACGAAATATGATTTATTTCTATGGAAATGTGACTTAATGCCAGAAAGTTATAAAGCTTGTCTTCAAAACAAATAAGGCTGACATTCAATTGCACAATTTTTCAAATTGTTAACCCATTTATTATCACTAAATTAATGACTTTTTAACACACACAAGAGTTTAACAGGAATATTTTATTAAAGAAGGAATACAGCTTTATGTATTACTTATATTTGATGGTGATATTTTTGATTCAGACTTAACAAAATAATTTAATATGAGTTAACTGCAATAATTAACCAATCCAAATATTTTGGTTTACAAATCCTCAGAAACACTTAGGTAAGAATTACAAAAACTTTGCATTTGTGCATTTTCCCAAAATTGGAAGAACTCAAAAAATATATATATGTAACAAATGTTGCACCCTGCTTGAAAAAAGAATAAGGATTAGCTCAGCAACTACACACACATTAGTTTAATTTCAATGGAGGCAAGTTTCTAGAAGCAATAATTTTAAACAAAAGTAATGGTCACTTGGATAAAAGCAAGTGAATGAAGGAAGAGCAGTTTGGATTGTTATAGGCAAATCATGTTCATCAAACTTGCAGAGGTTTTTGAAGAACTAACAGAGATAGGATAATGTTGTTGATTGTGTGGGCTATTAAAAGAAAGTCCCCTTGTGAGCTAATATATATTTCACAGAATCCAATGGACTATAGCAATATGGAAATGAACCTGACTGACTGATGGGAAACAAAGTAATGATTCATCAATGTTTTTCACATTGGAGGAATATGTGTAATGGAGTTCCCTAGGGCTGATGTTGGGATCCTTGCTCTTTCAGATATTTATTAAAAACCTAGACTTGGGTGTACACGGCACAATTTCTAAACTTGTGGATGATATATGGGGAGAATGCGGGTAAGTGGAGTTGAAATGCTCATCAGCCATGATTGAATAGCGGAATGGACTCAATGGGCCGAATGGCCTTACTTCCGCTCCTATGTCTTATGGTCTTATATCACTTGAAAGCATACTGAAATACGTGGGAGATAGTGTAGAACTTCAAAAGGACATGAACAAGTTGATGGAACGGGCGAGATTCACGGGATGGACAGAATTGATAAAATGTGGAGCTAAAAAAGCACAACAGGTCAGGCAGCATCCGAGGAGCAAGAGAGTTGACATTACAAGCAGGAGACCTGAAGAAGGGTCCTGCCTGAAACGTCTACTCTTCTGCTCCTCAGATGCTGCCTGACCCGTTGTGCTTTTTCCAGTGCCACATTCTATCAACTGTGACTGTCCAGCATCTGCAGTCCTCACTTTCTCCGAGTCAATGGATGAACAGTCAAGTAGTAAATCCAGTTCAATGCAGAGAGATATAAAGCAATATACTTTTGTGGAAAGTATATGGTGAAAAGTGATTTCATGAAAAAGAGTGCAGCACTAGAAGGATGGGGTGTACATGTACTGAAATCATTGAAGTTGAGAGGACAGATTGAAATGTATACAATATCCCAGACTTTATTATCAGGGGTTTAAGATATAAGAAAAAGGAGGTTATATTAAATTTGTACAAAACATTTATTCAGCTTCAACTGGAATAGAGTTTCCAGTTCTGGATGCTGCACATTAGGAAAGATGTGAAGACATTTGAGAGTGTTGAAAAGATTCATAAATACTTTTATTTAGGAATAATATACTTCAGTTATGAAGGAAGATTGGAGAATTTAGGATTGTATATAATGAAAGGTTATTCCCACTGGTGGAAGGATCGAGAACATGAGAACACAGATGTAAGGTATCTGTCAAAAAAGATGCAATGACATCGTGAGCAAAATCTTTTTCAAGCACTAAGTGGTTCAGATCTGGAATGTACTGTCTGAGAATGGGATGAAGATAGGATAAACCCAGGTTTTTGAAGGGAATTGGATTGTTATTTGAAAAGAAAGAATGCACAAGATTATGGAGAGAATTGGGTCAAGGGATTGGTACTGATGGAATTGCTTATTCAGAGAGCTGGTACAGACATGGCAGGACAAATGGCCTCTTTCTGTCCGGAAACATTTCTGTGATTCTGTGAACAATTTTAAATATTGGAAGTTGCTTCATTTAGATGGTCATTGTACAATACCTGAAGCAATTCGTGCTCCTTGATGGATAAAACAAAAATAGCCCTCTTTTAATGCAGAGTGAGTGGAGTGAGGTGGGATGCGCAGCATAGGCAGAAATGAAAGCAGAAAGCAACCCAAGCTCCTCACATTCCGCCAGCTACCCCACCTCCCAAAACAACCCTCCCCCATACATTCTCCAAAGTTGGAGTGGATGTCAGCTTTACACGGGGTCACAGCAAGCTCGGTCGGTCAAGGGTGTTTTGCTGTCCACTGTGTCGGGTGGGGTCCAGCAGGCTGAGATGATGGGCCAGGTCAAATCTGGTGATGGGGTGCTGAGGGGTGTTCAGGTTGGAGAGTCGAATTAGGTCCAACACCAGGGGTTGTGTGAGGGACTGTTGGGGATTGTCAGCTCAGATCAAACATGGCGAAGCAGATTTGGATCCCAGCGTGTTTCAGGTTAGGGTGTGGGGGCTGGTCTGGGTTAGGTGTGTTTAAGCCACATATGGGATCAGTTGAATAATTACTCAAGAGGTAGAATATGTATTTAACAGTATAATTTTTCCTAAGTGACTATTTGACTTAATTTCATGAAAACTCTTCAAAGTCTCCAATTTATATGGAGACTTTTGGAGGGTTTCTGGTCTAGAGGAATTGCCCAATGGAAAATTCAATTCCCTGGGCAATTCCTTTGGAGATCGCTACGATGGGGATTTCCAGGGAGTCTCATGCACAATCCCATCTACACTGGAATAATACATGTCTAGTCACATAAATTCTAAACAAATGTCCCTCCATATTGATTACACTGGCTCAGGATAGTCTACACTGTGTTCACACAGACTTTAGCTTTACTTGCATGACTGTACAATTGCCAGAACAATATAATGTTGCAACAAGACAGTAGCTCATTCTTCATAGCCCTTGATAAGCATTATGAATAACAATCTTGTTTTTACTTATTAAACTTGATTACATGCTGTCAGTCAGAAATAGCATAAATTTTATAGTCCAGTCATCATTGAAACTAGTTGGCACCTGTGGCAAATGTGTCACTGCAAAAATACTATGAATCACCACTGATTTGGCTCCACAAAGTAAGTAATTTATCACCTCAGTTATGGATAACTGAATACAACAATTTCAACCCTGATGATAAGATACTGTAGTTTCTTCAGAACTTTTTCTTTAAAATGATCATTTTTATTTCTGTTGTACCATCTGCTGTAACAGTTGTAAAATATGTGATTCCTGTTTATATAATATTGTATAAAATTAACAAATGAATAAATGACAGTCGAATATGGTCTAGTTGCAAATCCTTTAATAAGTCTCCAGAAATGAGTCACGTAACATATGCACTCCATTTATCATGATGTTAAGAGCACAATATTTTCATAGTAATAAGCTGACACAAAATTTATAAACAAAGAATCGCTCTGCCCTGTATTGTGGAATCTTGGTGTCATTTAAAGGACAACAAAAGGGAATTATAATGTACCAAGAGCATTGAGTATTTTGCGAATACAAAACTGGAAATGTTGGAAGTACAAACCAGGCCAGTACACAGGTCTGAACACACAGCTACGTCAAACTTCGATTTTTTTTTTTGCTTGCTCCACCTTATCGTCCTTTTGTCATCTCATCTTGCCGTAGGTTTAAATATAGAGATGAATATGGACATTTCTGCACAGGACGTGAATGGTCAATACATTTTGGGCACCTCATTAATATATTCATGCACCCTGCATTTAATATCATTGGCTCATTTTTCCTGATATTGCTTCAGCAACATGAAATCCAAGATAGTTTGTGTTGTCAAATGACATCAATTTATGGAACTAATTTGGTTAAGGTAAAATGCTTCACCAACAAGTGTATGTGATTCAATATTCTCTGGTTTTATACCTTTCAGGAACACTTTTCTTGTTTTCTGTCATTTTTGTTTTCTCTGAGAGGTATAGGAACTACTAGACAAGCAAGGCCAAAATCCATTCAGTTCATTTTATATTTTTCTGATAGCCATATGATAAAATGGGTGGATTAAGCATGGCAATCAATGGCGATTAACTAGTCTGCAGGTAGCCTAGTCCTGAGGAAAGGAAACCCTCAGGGGTGGAAATCTTTGGGAATTTTAAGTTCAATGTCCCTGAACCTTCGAAATGTGTTGCATTTACGATGGACCATGTGATAAATTATTCAGACACTGCATCTCAAACCTTACTTTCTGAAAAAAATATGCCTCATCTGCATCGATTAACTCAAGCCGATATGTTCCCTTGGCAACCTGACCGATAGGTTTGCCACTCACTCACTGAAACAATAAAAGTGATTTTAACCTAACCCAACATCAGGAAACTGATGAACCGAGTGAAATATTTTACACTGGTCCTAATTTTATGGCCCACTAAAATCAATGAGGAGCACATGATGTGTAAAGACAGTATTGCACCTGATCCTGTGCGTTTGCTGCCCAGAACTTTAGGTCACTTATATCCATAGTGCTTCTATTGGTTAGGTTTAAGCTTCAAGCCAGAAAGAATGAGAGGTGATCTCATTAAAACATACAAGATTCTGTTAGGGCTTATTAGGGTAGACTTTGGAATACTGGCTTGGGAATCTGGGCACATTCTCAAGAGAAGATGTTAACCATTTAGAATGAGGATGAGAAAAAACTTGTTCATTCGAAGTTTTAGTAACTCTGGAATATTCCACACCAGTGAGCTGTACACAATGTATTGTTCACTTTATTTAAGGCTGGACAGTCAGAATTTTGTCCTGTTGGTGAAACAAGCTACATGGGCAATAAGTTAGACAGCAGATTTGAAGCCCCAGCTCTGACATGGTCATATTGAATCACAATATGACTGAGGTTTAACAGTGCAGTAAGAGGTCACTCAGCATGTTGAGTTAGCACTGGGATACAGATATCTCAGAAAGGAGCCCAGCAATCTCTTCCTTAACTTTACACACAGTTCTGGAATACACCTGATCACAGCTCAAGGATTTGTCCCCTTTTATGCATGTTAAGATATCCAGCAGCTCTTCTTCTTACATATGGACACTTTTCAAGTCATCTCTGTTTATTTCTCGAGTTCCCGAGCTTCCATGTCCTTTCTCCACAGTAAGTACTGATATAAAATATTCATTTAGTATGCCACCCATCTCCTGTGGTTACACACATAAGTGCCCATGTTGATCTCCCTAGTTACTATTTTGCCCTTAATGTACATATAGAATTTTCTTGAATTTTCCTTAACTGTATTTGCCAAAGTTACTTCACGTCCCCTTTTTGTACTCCTGATTTCCCTTAAAGTATACTCCTTTTACTCCATCAGGGACTCACTCAATCCCATTGTCTATACCTCACATATGTTTCCTCCTTTTTCTTGATCAGAGTTACAATTTCTCGAATCATCCAGCATTCCCCATACCTACCAGACTTGCCCTTCATACTAACAGGAACATACGGCCTCTGGACTCTTGTTATCTCATTTTTAAAGGCCTCCCACTTTCCAATCATTCTTTTACCTGCTAATTAGCTCCCCTCAATCAACTTTTGAAAGTTGTGACTAATACTGTCAAAATTGTCCTTATTCCAATTTAGAACTTTACCTTTTTGATCAGTTCTATCCTTTTCCATAACTGTTTTAAAATTAATAGAATTATAATCACTTAACCCAAAGTACTGACACCTCAGTCACTTGCCCGACCTTATTTCCCAACAGAACTTCAAGTATTGTTCCTTCTCTAGTAGGTATATCCACATATTGAAGACTTCACCTAATGAAGGAGCAGTGCTCCGAAAGCTCGTGATTTCAAACAAACCTGTTTGACTATAACCTGGTATCGTGTGACTTCTGATTTTGTCCACCCCAGTCCAACACCAGCACCTTCACATCATACCTTATTATTCCTATATCTGAAATCTCCTAACGTATTTGCTTCTCAATTTTCTATTGAAGGACCTAGAATACAATCCCAACAAGATAATCATCCCTTTCTTATTTCTCAGTTCTAACCATACAACTTCACTGGACAATCTCCCAGGAATATCCTCCCTAAGTACAGCTGTAATGTTAACCTTAACTAAAAATTCCACTCCCCCTCCTCTCTTGCTTCCCTTTCTATCCTTCCTGTGACATCTACACGCCGGAACATTAAGCTTCCAGTCTTATCCATTTCTGAGCCACTTTTCTGTAATTGCTATGATATCCCAATCCCATATTCCAAACCATGCCCTAAATTAATCTGCCTTACCTACCAAGCCTCTTGTATTGAAGTTTAATTTATCAGTCTTACCTTGTTCTCTACAAAGCTCTTGTCTGCCCTGACAATTTGACTTGCTCCACTTATCTTTTGTACCAGCCTCAGCCTTTTCCCTTTTCCCACTACTACTTTGGTTCCCGCCACTTCCCTTACTCATTTAAAGCCACGCGGTACATGAGAATAGTGCAGTTGATGCAATTTTTATAAAATTCAGCAAAACCTTTGTCAAAGTCCCACATGGGAAACTGATAAAGAAGCTAAAAGCATGTGGGAGCCAAAGTAACTTGGTAAGTTGGATCCAAAATTGGCTTCATAACAGAGGGTGATGGTAGGAGGCTATTTGTGTGACTGGAGGCTGGTGTTCGGAGATGTACCACAGGGATCAGTGCAGGAGTCTTGTTGTTTGTGACACATAGAAACAATATAGATTAGAATGTGGGAGGCATGATTAGTAAGTTTGTGAATGAGACAAAGATTGGCAAAGTGGTTAACAGTGAGGAAAGAGGTCTTAAGATTACAGAAGGATATAGATGGGTCATTCCAATGGAAATAACAGTGGCAGATTGAATTTAATCCTGATAAATGTGAGCTGATATGTTTGGAAGAAGTACAGGACAAGGGAGTACTGAATGAATGTTAAGGCACTAGGAATCTGACAGGAACAGTGGGATCTCGGGTGATTGTCCACAGATCTCTGAAGGTTGTCAGGCAGATTAATAGAATAGTGGAGAAGGCATACCAGGACATTTACCTTTATCAGTTGAGGCATAGATTATAAGAGCAGGGAGATTATGTTGGAGCTTTAGTTGGGACAGAGGTGGAGTACCATGTGCCGTTTTGGTCATCACACTATAGGATGGTTATAATTGCACTGGAGGGGTAAAGGAGGAGATTCACCAAGATGTTGTTTGGGTTAGAGCATTTTAGCTACTAAGAGAGTCTGGATAAGCTCAAGTTGTACATTTTAGAGCAGAGAAGGCTGAGAGGAGACCTGACTGAGGTGTATAAGATTATGAGGGGCATGGACAGAGTGAATAGAAAGCAACTATTTCCCTTTGTTGAAGGGTCAATGACAAGGGGACATACTTTTAAGGGCAGGAGGTGTAGAGTGGATTTGAGGGAAATTTGTTTTACTCAAAAGGTGATGGGATCTCAAATGCACTGCCTGGGAGGGCAGTTGAGGTGATAAACCTTACAATCTTTAAAAGGTATATGAATAATCACCTAAAACATCATAATATTCAAAGTGATGGGCCAAGTGCTGGAAATTGTGGAATAAATTGGGGCAGACTCGATGGGCTGAATGATCTCTCCTGGGTTGTATGACTCTATGACTTTCCATGTACACCTGCACATTGTTTCTATTCAATAATCATTTAATTCTACCTTCAATGCATCAATTGAACCTACGTACATCACACTTGCAGGTAGTTGTTTGTAAACCTGCACCACTCACAAGATTTGTCTCATATCACTATTATTGGCTTGCACAATGGTGTCACGGTCACAGTAGATAGCCCTTGTCCCTCATCTAACCAGGACAACTTGGAAAACAGGTACATGAGAGCATTGCAGGATGTAGATGTTATGCCAGCTGCCAGGGTAGTGGGCACACAAGGGGTGACAGTGACCACAGATGACAAGGACATTAATTAAAGGGAAGCTGTTCCTGTTGAGGAATTCCACAGTGGTGTAATACTGTCCCCTCAGTGTCACATGCATACTCCCGATCGTACCCTGCATGTGGTGAATCCATTTATGCTTCTGAATTCTACTGCCTAACACTGACCTCAATACTGGGAAACAAACTGAACCAGTGTGGTCTTGTACAGATGGCATCCATCACTCTGCTGGTGCATTTGTGGTGCATGAGTGAGAAGGAGCCAATTGCATCAAAGTTCATAGAAGCACGAGTTCAACACCATACCCCTGAGCCCTCAGCTCCCAATCCAGCACAGTTTTGTGTGAACTGTGCCCGTGACTCAGAGCAGCCCACCTTTCTCAGGGTTGAGGACTAGTCCCCCATTTTCTGACCTGGCCAATTGGTTAAATGTACACATGCAGTGTTTTTACCACTCAGTCAGCTGGCAATGTTGTGGGTGCTAGATTGGCATCTCAGTGTGCCATTAAACAAGATGTCTGACACACCACCACTTCATCCTGATCATAGCTGCACTGATGAAGGTAACGAGCAGCCTGTCTCTAAATCTGTGCTGAAAATCAAGGTTGCAATATCATTGCCTTTAGCTCTGGCTGATGTACCACCTAATGCGCATGACACAGCATGATAAGGTATGGCAGCCAGCTCAAATCACCAGGTTCCTGCTCTAACTTCCATGTCGAGAATTATCAGCATCTAATTTGCTCTCAGTGGGTGGTAGGATGAAGAGCAGAATATTAATGAGGGGAGATGTGCTGTTAGTAAAAGCATTAACAAGCAATAATCCCTCCTAATAGGCAACTTACTGCTCCCTAGTGAGTATCTTGCCTTAACTTCTCGAATTTAGTTAAAGGATGCAGTGAGTTTCTCCAGTGGTTGAGATGTGTTTCACTGGACTTGTGAAATCTCTCACCATAACCCACATCATTCAAGCCCCAATAAGATTCCATCCTCAATGGCTGCCTATCATTTTCTTAAAGCATTCCAGTTCCAATGTATCTCTATGATGCTAATAATGCCCACTTTACCAACACCGGCAAAACATTCTGCAGCACATATTAGATATCAGGCTTCATAAGAATTCTAATGATGCAGTGCTGGCATCTTTACCTCCAAGCTAAACAGCTTGGGTTCAAGTCCCACTTCTTCCAAAGGTTAAGCAGGTTGTTTAGCAATATTTAGTTGTAAAACTTCTTACATTAATGCAATTTATTTTAACCTGCCCTACTTACCTTATTAATATTATTGCTTCATTTATCTCATTTAGTGACTTCAATTATTTTTACAAAAACAGGTTTTATATTTTCACTGATCCACCTCAAGGTTTATTCTAATTATATAGATTTTCTCTTCTATCTACAACGAGCACTCCCTATATCTAGTTTGAACACTGCCCAGACTTTTAGCAATCCTGCCTGTCAACAGCTCTACCTTATACTTGTTTCAGTACAGTCTGTTCAGGCAGATGTTTTCCCATTCTTTCACAAACTGAAACTCTTGGCCTGACAGCAAAGTTTAAGCTGCACATTAATCTGCCTAGTAACCTTCAGCACTCTGTCGGAGTATGTGACTTGGGTGGTATGTCAGAAAATATTTCACTAAGGGCTCTCAGGCTTTGTTTTATGGAGCAAAATGAAGCACAGCTGTCCTCTGGTCTCCTGTCTATCTTATTCCCACTGAGGTGATAAATAATTCCTCTCCTGCTTCCTTTATCATTGTCAATCTGAGATATCAGATTCTCAATCTCTGTATCTGGCAGGCAATGCCACATTCAGTTTTTTGCGTTCAGTCTGCAATTTGTAAACTGAACAATCGATGCTCTTAATGTCATAACGAGCCTCCTACTCATGCTCTTTTACTTTGCTTCTGCTTCAGTGTAGAGGACATAAGAATAATTGAAAGTAATTTAGCCCCTCAAGCTTATTCCAACCTTTCAGTCGGATCCTGGCTGATCTGAGATTTAACTCCACATATGATATAAGCACAGACATCCTTGCCCACTGCTAGTAACCATTGAGCCTTTACATTGTCTTTTTCCAAATAAATCTTGGTGAACACCAGTGATAACGTCTCCAGGACTATTACTCAATCCCAGTGTTGAGCTCCTTTTTGAACGAGATTTCTTTCATCCTCTCTATAGAAGGATCTCTTCTACTACTTTAACCTCTATCATGGGTGGTTCAATTAATTCAGCTGAAAAAGTCATCTCCACCCCTAATCTTTGATGCCCAGTCAATTTCAGGTCTAGGCATTGGCGGAGGATTATCGGCCCAGCGGCAAAACATGGCACCTGGGGGTTGAGAACTTTGACGTTGGTTGGGTTTGGTGTAGACAACAGTGAAAGTTTGGAGGAGGGAAGACGGCACAGGCTTTGTTGATGGTGATGAGCTGGCTCAGAACCGATGGACTCTCTTTCCTGATTTTTTTACCCTTTTCTTAAATTTGTTCAAAATGGCACCAAATGAAAACTTTCCACCATTTTTTATTCTATTCTCACTGTAAAATAGAAATGATAATAAATCATCCATTCATTCACAGGAAACGGCCAACCACAGAGTCATCAACTGGATTGCAGCTAATGTTAAGAAGGGAATTCTAGAAGTTTGAACCACTGAAGGAACAGTGATATATTTCCAAGTATGGATTATGTGTGACTTGGAGGTGAACTTACAGGTGGTGGTGTTCACATGTAACTGTGTCCTTGCCTTTTTAGGTGCTGGAAATCTGGAAGGTGCTGTTGAAGGAGCCTTGGTGAGTTGCTGCAGTGCTTAAATTAGTGGCTGTGGTGCCAATCAATGGGGCTGGTAATGCTAAGCTTCTTGAGTATTGTTGGCACTGCACCCATTCAAGCAAATGGGGAATATTCCATCACACTCCTGAATTGTGCCTTGTAGATGGTGGGCAAACATTGAGGAGCAGAGAGCAGCCCTGCTTGATTGGCACTGCCTTTAACATTCACTCTTTTCACCACCAATGTACAGTAGCAGTACTGGGAACCATCTAGAAGATGAACATCAGAAAGTGACCAAGGTTCTTTAGATCACACCCTTCAAACCTATGACCACTTCCATCTAGAATGACAAGGGCAGCAGATATAGTGAACACCATCACCTGCAAGTTCCCCTCCAAGCCACACACCATCTTGATGGAAATATATCACTAATACTTCAGAGTTGCTGGGTCAAAATCAAAATGGCAATGAAGAATGGGCAATAAACAGTGGCTTAGCGAATGACACCCACATCCCACGAATGAAAAAAAAATTCCCAACCTCTGACAAATTCTTGTACTGACAGTATTTATATGACAAATCTAGTTTAGTTTCTGGTCAATGGCAGCCCTCAGGAATTTGATATTGAGAGATTAAGTGATGGTAGTGTCAATGAATGTTAAAGGGTAATGGTTAGATCTCTTTTGTCAGAGATGGTCATTGGCTAGCACTTATGCAAGAACGTTACTTGCCACTTATCCAGACAAGCCCGGATCTTGCTTCATATGGGCGTGGATTGTTTCAGTATCTGAAGATATTAGCTATTGAAAACAAAGAAATGGAAGTTCACAGCATGTGTTAATATTGGGAAGAGTGCAACATTTTTAAAAATGACCAAAATCAACTGAAAGACCAAACAGATTTGAGTGACTATCTAACAATGCTGCCAACTGATTCACACCTGACAACCAAATATCAATGTAGGAGTTGTTTTGAAATGGAACTCAGCTGACAGGACGATTGCCAATGATTTGAAAGAGTTTAGGTACTTGCCCCAATCTGGAGACATAAATGCAAAAGACCTGTGGATTGGCAAAGAGTCAGCCATTTGACAAGGATCTGCAGATGTTTTGCAACAAAGACTAAAAAAAAAGGAAAAAAACTTCCTGATCTGTGACTGTTGCAACTTGAAGGTAAATAGGTATCTATCTAGCATCTCCTCCTTTTTCTTATTAAGAAAACCGGACCACTGTGCAATAAACTGTCCTGTAGCAAGCAAAGTATTGTGCTTGTGGATCATGCGTTTGCATGAGGTACCATGACGTTGTTATATAGTACTGGCAGATGGAGTTTAATTTAGATAAATGTGAGGTGCTGCATTTTGGAAAGGCAAATCAGGGCAGGACTTATACAATTAATGGTTAAGGTCCTGGAGAGCATTGCTGAACAAAGGGATCTGAGAGTACAGGATCAGATTTCCTTGAAAGTCGAGTTGCACGTAGACAGGATAGTGAAGAAGGCATTTGGTACACTTGCCTTTATTGGTCATTGCATTGAGTATAGGAGTTGGGAGGTCATATTGCGCTGTACAGAACATTGGCTAGGCCACTCGTGGAGTTTTATACAATTCTAGTCTCCCTGCTAGAGGAAGGACGTTGTGCAACTTGAAAAGCTTCAGAAAAGATTTACGAGGATGTTGCCAGTGTTGGAGGGTTTAAGCTATAGGGAGAAGCTGAATAGGTTGGGGCTGTTTTCCCTGGAGCGTCGGAGGCTGCGGGATGAACTTATAAAGGTTTATAAAATCATGAAGGGCATGGATAGACTAGACAAGGTCTTTCCACTGGGGTGGGACAGTCCAAAATTAGAGGGCATGGGTTTAAGGTGAGACGGAAAGGTTTAAGAGAGATTGACGGGCAACGTTTTTGCACAGAGGGTGTTGTATTATGGAATGAGCTGCCAGAGGAAGTAATGAGGCTGGTACAATTACAACATTAAAAAGGCATCAGGATGGGTATATGAATAGGAAGGGTTTGGAGGGATTTGAGCCAAGTGCTGGCAAATGGGACTAGATTAGGTTAGGATATCTGGTCAGCATAGATAAGTTGGACCGAAGGGTTTGTTTCCGTGCTGTATGTCTCTATGACTCTATGGTATGTAGGACATGTATCCAGCAACGTGCTGTACAGGGATGTGACATGTAGTAGGAAAGTGGCACAAATTGCAAGAAGATTGCAGAGATTTCCATTCAACCAGTTAATGTGGGAGTAATAGCAGCTAGTGATAGTATAATGAACAGGAAGCTGCATTTTACATACATCACTGTTTAAGATGCACATAGAGTGATAGGTGCTCGAAGAGAATTGCTGTGAAAAGTTCAATGAACTGAAGAAGAGATGACGAGTTGTACCTTTTACATTAGCATAGCAAGCCCGGTCACTAAACATATTTCTTTATTTTATTGATGCCCTGGCCATGAGGAACATGTCTACATATCCCTCAACCCCAGCTCCCATGATTTGCTGCAATATTTGCCCCGGTATATCTTTCTCGCTGGAAGTGAAGTGAGCACTTCTCTGAGCCCTTGCTTATTCCGTCAGATTTTCCACAGCTCTCAGATATCACAATTCCAAGCCCGCAGCAAAACAGAGAACAGACTTGTGGTCGAATGGAACGGTTGAACCGACAGTTAGAGGCAATGAGGAATTTACAAGAGCAAGAAGGTATGATATATAGCACTTATAGGAAGGGAAAAAAGTCGCAGATTAGGTCACATAGATGGGTTAACTCTAGGAAAGTTAAGAGAGGTAGGCAGGTAGTGTAAGAGTCTTCTGTAAGAATAATACAGTGGTTATGGTAGAGGATTTTAACTTTACAAACATAGATTGGGACTGACATACTGTTAAGGGTTTAGATGGAGAGGAATTTGTTAACAGTGTACAAGAAAACTTTCTGATTCAGTATGTGGATGTACCTATTACAGAAGGTGCAAAGGTTGACATACTCTTGGGAAATAAGGCAGGGCAGGTGACTGTGGTGTCAGTGAGGGAACACTTTGGGGCCAGCAACTATAATTCTACTAGTTTTAAAATAGGTATGGAAAAGGATAGACCAGATCTAAAAGTTAAAGTTCTAAATTGGAGGAAGGCCAATTTTGATGGTCTTAGGCAAGAACTTTTAAAAGCTGATTGGACGCAGATATTCGCAGGTAAAGGGACGGCTGGAAAATGGGAAGCCTTCAGAAATGAGATAATGAGAGTCCAGAGACAGTATATTCCTGTCAGGGTGAAAGGAAAGGCTGGTAGGTATGAAAAATGCTGGATGACTAAAAAAATTGAGGTTTGCTTAAGAAAAAGAAGGAATCATATGTAAGGTATAAACAGGATAGATCGAGTGAATCCTTAGAAGCGTATAAAGGAAGTAGGAGTATACTTAAGAGGGAAATCAGGAGGGAAAAAAGGGGACACGAGATAGCTTTGGCAAATAGAATTAAGAAGAATCCAAAGGGTTTTTACAAATACATTAAGGACAAAAGGGTAACTAGGGAGAGAATAGAGCCCCTCAAAGATCAGCAAGGCAGCCATTGTGTGGAGTCGCAGAAGGTGGGCGAGATACTAAACAAGTATTTTGCATCAGTATTTACTGTGGAAAAGGACATGGAAGATATAGAATGTAGGGAAATAGATGATGACATCTTGAAAAATGTCCATATTAGAGAGGAGGAAGTGCTGAATGTCTTGAAACGCATAAAGGTGGATACATCCCCAGGACCTGATCAGATTTAACCTAGAACTCTGCTGGAAGCTAGAGAGGTGATTGCTGGGCCTCTTACTGACATATTTGTATCATCAATAGTCACAGGTCATGCACTAGAAGACTGGAGGTTGGCTAACGTGGCGCAACTATTTAAGAAGGGTGGTAAGGACAAGCCAGGGAACTATAGACCAGTGAGCCTGACGTCGGTGGTGGGCAAGTTGTTGGAGGGAATCCTGAGGAACAGGATATACATGTATTTGGAAAGGCAAAGACTGATTAGGGATAGTCAACATGGCTTTGTTCATGGGAAATCATGTCTCATAAACTTGATTGAGTCTTTTGAAGAAGTAACAAAGAGGATTGATGAGGTCAGAGCGGTAGATGTGACCGATATGGGCTTCAGTAAGGCGTTCGACAAGGGTCCCCATGGGAGACTGATTAGCAAGGTTAGATCTCATGGAATACAGGGAGAATTAGGTATTTGGCGTGGACCTGACCAGGTAGTCACGGAGGGAACGGTCTTTGCGGAAGGCGGAGAGGGGGGAGGGAAATATATCCCTGGTGGTGGGGTCTGTTTGGAGGTGGCGGAAATGTCGGCGGATGATTTGGTTTATGCGAAGGTTGGTAGGGTCAAGACTGAATATACTGGGCCCAAGCTTGCAGTGAGGTTTTGAAATGGTCTCTGCCATGTTGAGCCTCTGCTATCCCCTTCCAAGGTCATTGCCATAAGGGAAGAGGGCAACATAAAGACTGGGGTGGGTCTCTTCATTGGGATTTCCACATCAGTGGTAAAAAGAAGGACTGCAGATGCTGGAAACCAGATTCTAGATTAGAGTGGTGCTTGAAAAGCACAGCAGGGTCTGGCAGCATCCGAGGAGCAGGAAAATTGACTTTTCGAGCAAAAGCCCTTCATCAAGAATAGAGGCAGGGTGCAGGGATTTCCACATCATCAGCCTTGAAAAGGGGCTGTTGGACAGCTGGTGCAGTTCTACCTTCTACAGCCAAGTCTGCAGACTGAACCAAAGGCAAGGTGGCACCTTCACAATGGGGTTGTCCAGCCAGGATTGGGGAGCTGTTGCTCCAAAACTGGACAGTAAATTTTTGATATTGAGAGTTAACATCATAAAAAGGCAGCAACTGTATACTTACAAACACAGATTGTAAGGCACTGCACCCATATAGTTCAGCTTGCATAATTTAAAACTAGATTGTATAAATCTTAGGGTTTAAGGTGCCATCTGATTATTGCTCAGTAGCCACATGCACGCCTTGAATTATTCATGTTCACACTAAAGGCAAAATGCAGAATGAAGAATTTGTTTTATAAAAATTTACATGATATCAGCTGTTGCACAAGTCTGGTTGCTAGGTGTGACTCCAAACAAGAACTAACATCCAAAATACTGTCAATTTATCTTCCTTAACAACTGTTTGCTTCTGGAGCCAACGTATAACATCCTGACAATTGTTTTCTTTATTTGTGGGTAAAAGAATACCAACCCTTTTCATTTTTGGAATAATTTGATTAATGCAGATTTGGGCATAATGTAATTTTCCTGATCTCCCACCAGAGCTTAAATATACAACTTGTTTTTGACTTGGTAAAAACAGCTTCAATCTTACCTTTGCACAATTTTACTAATGTCTAATATTAGTCTATATCCCTCCAACAGGCCGAAGGGCCTGTTTCCACACTATATGGCATCTATTCATACGTCAGTAGTTTGCAGCTGAACACAGTTCAACTGTACCTCTTTCTCTTGCCAATTTTCTTCTCTTATCTCTTCTAAAAAAGTTGTATATTTACACTTGAAAGCATTCACTTGTCCATTCCATCCAAGTAAATGTGTGTGAATAATGAGGTGCTGAAAAGCCATGCAACCACAACCAAATCTCATGTAATTCTTGTTCAATGGACAAATATGCTCATGTCCTGCAGAGATCATTGATAATCTCAATGGCAGAATTTTGAATTTTGAATCAGACCCTTAACATATTTTTCAAACAGAGATCAAAACCCATGATCTGTTGGTAACAGTCACCCATCAGTGGTTTTCCTAAGATGACCAGTTAGTGGCTGGAAGAGGTAACCATCGATTGAGCTCCAGGGATGGGCTCTCAAAGAGTTGTTAGGCCAGTTATCGGACTCTCCTGGTGCCTCAAATGTATGTAAATCAAGCCTGGTTCAAGAAAATGATGACTTTGGTTTGTTTGAATACAGTCAAACTACAATGTTTGATTGCTTGTTTCCTTGATATGCTACTGCATAGAACCGAACTGTGTTTGTGATTATGTACACATGTAAAGATATTTTTTATGAATAAAGTATGTTTTAATATTTTAAAAAGCTGTTGGGCCAGTAGGAGACCAATAAAAATGCTCAGGGTCAAGGGTACAAATCCCACTAAGTCAACTGGTGCAGTTTTAATCTAGTATGGAAGGCGCTCCAGTGTGCGGTGTCAGTAAAGAAAGTGAGAGAGACAGAGAGAGAGAGAGAAACTGGGCAGCCTGTGATCAGGTGGGCAGAAAGACCTCTCAATCTGCAGGTTCCCCGAGTGGAAGGCCCACTCTAGGCAGCTGCCATATTACCCACACTACAGGAAGCTGCTGTGCGTGTGAAAAATTCCAACAGACTTCTGGTCTAACATGAATTGTCTCTGCACTGCTAATATATCAGTAGCTTTTCTGCCTCTGATAAAATAGCAAGCTGGTATGTTGGCTGACAGTGTGAAGTTTTGTGTCCTCCCACTTCTACTTGCCCCCATTTCAGTGAATGCTTCCTCCCCAGGTGTGAGTTCAGTGGGCTGTTTCGGCTAACATAACTTGTGGATACTGAGGTCACTTGCAGCCTTCCCACATCCCTGTTGGTGTTGTCATGGTAACGTCATTGGGCTATTGATCTAAGACCAAGAAAAATGCTCTGGGTCAAAGGTTCAAATCCCACTAAGTCAACTGGTGCAGTTTTAATTCAGTTAATAAATCAGTTGGTAACCACAAAACTACCAATTTTTTAAAAAATCTGATCCATTGAAGTTTTCTTCAAGGGAAGGAAATCTGACATATGTCCAGTCGGTCTATTTTGACAATAGACATTGACCAAGCCTGGACACCCAGATCCCATGAAAGAAAGAAAACACTGAAGTTAACTAACTCAGCAGGGAGAAATCCCTAGACTTTCCTAAAAAAAAGACTTAGATAATCACTAAATAAATGTAACTTGACACGTTTTATGTCCTAAATATCGACAGGATAAGCTTCAGAATGGCCCCCGCTTTCCTCCTCAGCAATACCAGCATAGCAGGAGCAGCACTGAGAAATGTTTTGGACAATATTTTATCATGTAGACTTTTTCAATTTATTTCCCATAACTTTTATTTTGACAAGAACCCTTTTCAAATCAGTTCAATTAAATATGATCACCGCTGTATATATACATCACACAAAAAAAACGTTATCCTGGGATTTATTGGCATCTGGTGGATTTGCACTTCTGAAGTAATGAGACACTCTGGTCAGGCTTGTGGGAAGCAAGTAGTGATACGAATCATAACCAATGGATGTGTCACTACTCGGCTTTTAGCGTGTTAACAGAAGCATGCACGAGAGACTGAATAGTTTTCAGCTGCATTAATGATTCCAAGCCAGCAATGACCTTTCAAAGAACAAGTAGGATGATTTTGTATTTAGCTCAAGGCATTGAAGCGAAGCCTTAGATTTAAAATACTGATTTAATTTAGTTATTCAGCCTGATTTTCTTTTCGGCAACCAAGCAGGCTGTGAGTGAAGTGGATTAAATGGGCGGTTTGCTGAGAAACAACAACCCTGGCTCTATTTTTAAACTCAAGAAGAAGTTCACAGAAGTGGGCACGAGTCTAATTTACAATGATGTCCTTCTACTGATTACACTCCCACGCTGATGTGGAAATTCTTGCGCTGCTCCAAATATGGCAGACGTGAAGTGCCCTATGTATCGAGGTGAAGTTCAGTGTTTGCCATGTACCAGTAGTGTGAAGCCAGAATCACTTTCAGTTTCTGGCCATATTTAGCACTGTGCTAGCAAGCTGCCAAGAGCTCCGTGAATGTTACCAGTCTGTTGTTGATCTGCAGGATGGCGTGGTGTGTTGCACAAAATGAGGTAGCCTGGTGAAATGATAGCTCTGGAAAGCCTCCTGGCTCCAATAAAATGCACAGTAAAACTTTAAATGGTCATTTTGCAAAGAGCATCCAGAGATCTATTTAAAGAATGTTGGTTAGTACCAGTGGGAAGTATCAATCAATGATACTGAAAATTCAAATAGGAGTTCAACAGCCATTTCACAGTTGATTAGGAGTGCCACATGTTTCAGAGTGAGGTATTGGCAGCACTTCAACACCAGTACAGTCCTTCAACACCAGTACAATCCAATTGGGCCAAATGGCCCATTTTGGCATTGCATTTATCATTCCTAATGCTATGAATCTCCCTTACTCTCATGGGTTAAGTGGAGGTGGCATGTGTCTGTAGCAAAGGCTTACCTAAAGGTCACATCAGGTATGTCTTGGTTCTCAATAGGCAGTAGAGTTTTAGACAAATTTGGTGGGTTTGACAACAGTTGCTAAATGATCCTGATGTTCTGTGGCTGGTCATGGAGGTTGCTGGCTACCTGCCTTCATGCTCTGTTCTAAGTTGAGGGTACAAGCATATTTGTGTTAGAAATTATGGCAATTATTGCTGGTGGGCTATTCCTGATGAGCAACTGTTGCTGCTTTGTGAAATGGGATGTAACCTCAGACACTTGGCTCTAACTTTCAAACAGGCAAGGCAAGCTGTTTGATCAAGACGAATATGTGAATATTGCTGCAGGAAGTGCAGGAGAAAGGTTTTAGTTCCCTGACGTGGTTAAAAGTCTGTGTATGGAAAAGAGTGGCAGAAGGTGTTAGACACACTCAATGCTCACAGGAACAGTATCTAAGAAGATACAATGACCTTTTCAGGATGGTCAAGGTCGACAGATGCATTGTCACCTCCTCAATATATTAAGAAGTAAAACACAGCAAGCTTCCTCTTGTCCCTGACCTTGCCTGAAATATTCCAACAGCTGTTTTGCTAACACCTCCTCCTGAGGTCAACCATACCCTTGGCGCAGCATTGAGTCTGTATCACAGCCATTTCCACAATTTTAAACCAAGAGAGTAAGCAAAATTCAAAGAATTATGAATAGAATGCAAAAACAGACCATTTGGCTCAACTGGTGTCCTCTATGTTTATGTTCTATATCAACCTCCTGCATGCCACTCTGCAGTTTAAACTTCTAACCCATGATTTCATAACATGGGACATAGTTTATATTTGTCAGCAGTAACATTTGTCATTGTCATAAATGGAGCTTGCAGGGAGAAGTTGGAGATGGGAGAACAAAGGTGGGGCTCCACTTCAGGATTCTGCAGCACTGTTCCTTCCTTTGCATTTCATTGGAGGTATGCCCACAAGCAATAACCTCAAACTCAGGAACATTAGAATGCAGGCTTATGGAAAGAACTATACTGAATTTCCTCTTTCAGGCTCTGCATGAAGAGTGGGAGTGGCCATTGACACCTGACTTTAATGCTCTGTGGTGTTGTTTATGTACAAAATGAAAGAAATTGTGCTTAAGCATTCTAGCTAACACTTGCCTGGGTTTCCATGCATCAAGTAAAGGATATTTTTAATGAGTTGGAGGGTGTTTTGCATTGTGAGGGGGGTGTTTAGGAGTCTTGAGTGTTTTTGGTGCCCAAACTTCAAAGAATGATTTATCTCATTCTGAGTGAATCCAGCAAAACAATACCGTCCAGATGAGAGAGGAGTCCCAAGATTCTGAAACACAAAAATCACACAGATTGTATTCACTGAAGAGACCAGAGGTAAAGGCAGATACTTGTACTGTTAACATACCTTATTACAGAAAGGGAGTTATTTCAATCTCATGCTTTCTAATGGTGAAATAACTACAAGCATCACTATTACCTTAGCAAGATCATCAATGCAACGACAACACTGAAAGGTATAAATGGTGTCACCAGCTTAAGTGTTCAAATGGCTACCCAGGGTTTACTCTCCACTTAACATTAGATTTGACCAGAGGGTTTGCTTCATATAGAATCAGGTTAGTGAAGGCCCAGAATAGAAAAACAAGCTGGTAGTAGGTGGGTGGCGGTAAAATGTGGGCCATGACTCTGAATGACTTCAAAACCCATCCCTGATGCTCAATCTCTTCACTGAGGGGTTTCCCCCTCCACCATCGCAGCCTCATCTCTTGTCTCCAAAGACTCACTCTCAGTCTCCCTCCAATTGGAGCTGTCAGCTTCACTGTGAAGAGACACATCTTCCCTGCCTGCCCTCAAACAGTTGAAGGCTGTGCAGACTTTGTGGAATGTTAAAACTTGGAACATCACCAGGCTCGAGGGGCTGAGCGGGTTACTCCTCTTCCTATTTCCTGTGGTCTTATGGTCACTCTGATCAGTTACTAGGTTGTGGTTGGTGATTTTACAGCTAACAAGGGAGATGCACCTAGTGACTGTGGCTATCCGAGTCAAACCATTGCTCACATGCTGCCCTCAAAGAACTACTCCCAGTGACATCCCGACCATTCGCACTGTGTGAGCTGAAGCCATCAAATGGATTATTCACCTAAACATTGAAGGATACCTAACCCATATCTCTGCTCCTGTCAAGGTCCCATCTCCATTCATTTGTAACTTCCCTCCCTGCCTAGCCCTCTCACTCAGGCTCCACTTTCTCAAGGGCCAATGCAGCACAAATAGCAGGGTAATTTTGATTTACTCTTCACCTGTCCCACAGAACCAATGTTAATCAAGCCCAGTTCAGGGAACCCCAACCATTATCATTCATGATTAGAGATTTTCACCCAGGTCCTTTCACTCTTTGTGTTTACAGTATGTGCAGAGGTAATGGTCTCATGGTATTATCGCAAGAATATTAATTCAGAAACTCAGCTAATGATCTGGGGATACGGGTTGAAATCCCACCCGAGCAGATGGTGGAACTTTGAATTCAAGTAAAAGAAAACAAGTATCTGGAGTTAAGAATCTACTGATAACCATGACCTCTGTCAATTGTTGGGAAAAACCTAGTTCACTAAAGTCCTTCAGGAAAGGAAATCTTACATCCTCACTTACTCTGGCCCACATGTGACTCCAGATCCACAGCAATATTGCTGACTCTCAATTGCCCTCGGAAATGACCTAGCAAGCTATTCAGTTGTACCAATTGCTACAAAGTCTCAAAGAAATGAAACAGGACAGACCACCTGGCACTCAAACTAGGCAACAGAAAGGACAACGGCAGAAACAGTCTTGTCAACCCTGCAAAGCCCTCTTTACAAACACTTGGGGGCTAGTGCCAAAATTGGGAGAGCTGTCTCACAGACTAGTCAAGTAACAGCCTGGCATAGTCATATTCATGGAATCATACCTTTCAGACAAGGTCCCAGACAGCACTATCACCATCCCTGGCTATGTCCTGTCCCATCGGTGGACAGACCTAGCAGACATGGCACCACAGTGGTCTACAGTCAAGAGGGAGTTGACCTCGGAGTCTTTACCATTGATACCAGACTCTATGAAGTCCCATAGCTTCCGGTTAAACATGGGAAGAAAATCTGATTACTACGTACCATCGTCCCACAGCTGGTGAATCAATAATCCTCCACATTGAACAACAAGAACCTGAAATGTACTCTGGGTTCGGGATTTAAATGTCAAATCACCAAGACTGGATTGACAACAGTACTATCGATTGGATTGGTCAGGCCCTAAAGGACATCGATGTTAGAGGGGGGTGAGGCAGGTGGTGAGCGAACCAACAAAGAGGGAAAAACATTCTTGACCTTGTCCTGACCAATCTGCCAGCTGCAGATGCATCTGTCATTGACAGTATTGATAAGAGCGACCACCGCACAGTTCTTGTGAAGGCAAAGTCCCGCATTCACATTGAGAATACCTTACATTGTTTTATGTGGCAGTACCACCGTGCCTAATGGGACAAACTTCAAGAAGATCTAGCAACTCAAGACTGGGGCTTTGTGGTCCAACAGCAGCTGCAGACTTGTACTCCAGAACAATCTGTAACCTCATGGCCTGGTATATCAACCATTATCATCAAGCCAGGGGATCAACCATAGTCCAACAGAAAGTGTAGGAGTGCATGCCAGGAGCAGCACTGAGCACATACATTTGAGGTGTCAACCTGGCGCAACAACTAAAGAGGACTACTTACATTCCAATCAGCATAAGGATGGACAGAGCTGAGTGATCCCACAACCTGGGGATCAGATCTAAGCTTTGCAATCCTGCCACATCCAGTCGTGAACAATAAAAAACTCACTGTGTGAGGAGGCTCCACGAATATCCCCATCCTCAAAAGATGGAGGAGTCCAACACATCGGGCAGTCATAGAGATATACAGCATGGAAACAAACTCTTCAGTCCAACTAGTCCATGCCGACCAGATATCTTAAATTAATCTAGTTCAATTTGCCAACATTTTGCCCTTACCCCTCCAAACCCTTCCTACTCATATACCCATCCAGATGCCTTTTCAATGTTGCAATTGTACTAGCCTCCACCACTTCCATACACATACACACAGCCCTCTGCGTGAAAAAGTTGCCCCTTAGGTCTCTTCTTTATCTTTCCCCTCTCACCCTAAACCTATGCCCTCTAGTTCTGGACTCACCCACCCCAGGGAAAAGAACCTGTCTATTTACCCTATCCATGCCCCTCATGATTTTATAAACCCCTATAAGGTCACCCCTCAGCCTTCGACACTCCAGGGAAAATAGCCCTGGCGTATTCAATCTCTCCCTATAGCTCCCTGGCAACATCCTTGTAAATCTTTTCTGAGCCTTTTCAAGTTTCACAACATCCTTCCTAAAGCAGTGAGACCAGAACTGAATGCAATATTCCAAAAGTGGCCTAACCAATGTCCTGTACAGCCACAACATGACCTCTCAACTCCTACACTCAATGCACTGACCAATAAAGACAAGGATACCAAATACCTTCTTCACTATTCTGTCTACTTGCGACCTGCACTCCAAGCTCTCTTTGTTCTGCAATCCTCCCCAGGACATTATCATTAAGTCTATAAGTTCTGCTCTGATTTGCCTTTCCAAAATGCAGCACCTCACATTTATCTAAATTTAACTCCACCTTCGCTCCTCAGCCCATTAGCCCATCTGACAAAGGTCCTGTTGAACTCCAAAGTAACCACCTTCGCTGTCCACTCCACCACCAAATTTGGTGTCATCTGCAAACTTACTAATCATACCTCCTATGTTCATATCCAAATCATTTATGTAAATGACAAAAAAGGAGTGGACCCAGCACCGATCCTTGTGATACACTACTAGTCACAGGCCTCTGGTCTGAAAGCAACCTTCCACCACACCCTCTGTCTTCCACCTGTGACAGAATGGCTAGTTCGCCCTCTATTCCTTGTGATCTAACTTTACAAACCAGTCTCCCATGAGAAACCTTGTCATATAGATAATTTCCACTGCTCTGCCTTCATCAATCCTCTTCATTACTCAATCAAGTTAATAAGACATGATTTCCCGCATATAAAGCTATGTTGACTATCCATAATGAGTCCTTGCCTTTTCAAATACATGTAAATCCTGTGCCTCAGGATTCCCTTCAACAACTTGCACACCACTGATGTCAGGCGATCACTGGTCTATAGTTTCCTGGTGTTTCCTTACCACCTTTCTAAAATAGTGCCACTACATTAGCCAACCTCCATTCATCTGGCACCTCACCTGTGACTATCAATGATACAAATATCTCAGCAAGGGGCCCAGCAATTACTTCCCTAGCTTCCCAAAGTTCTAGGGTACACCTGATCAGGAAATTTGAGTATAAAAAGGTAAGGCTGAAGTTTTGGCAGCAAACTTCAACTAAAAGCGGCGAGTGGATGATCCATCTCCAGTGGTCCCCAGCATTACAGATACCAGCCTTCAGCCAAATTGATTCACATCAATGATATCAAGAGGCATTGGGTTCTGTGAAGGTTATGAGTCATGACAATATTCCAGCAATAGTACTGAAGATGTGCTTCAGAACTTGCTGCTTCCCTAGCCAAGCCAGTCTAGTACAGTTAGAACACTGGCATCTATCCAACGATATGAGTAATTGCCAGGTTATGCCCTGTATATACAAAGCAACAAATGTAACCCAGCTAATTACCACCCATCAGTCTACTCTTGATCGTCGGTAAAGTGATGGAAGGTGTCATCAACAGTATTATCAAGCAGCACCGACTCAGCAATAACCTGCTCAATGATGCCCAGTCTGTGCTCTGCCAGGGCCACTCAGCTCTCTTCACAGCCTTGGTTTAAACATGCACCAAAGAGCTGAAATTTAGAGGTGAAGTAAGAATGACAGCCATTCGACTGGTGTAGCATCAAGGAGTCTGAGCAAAACTGGAATCAATGGGTACCGGGGGCAAACTCTCTGCTGGTTGGAGTCATAGCTGGCACACAAGAAGATGGTCATGGTTGTTAGAGGTCAGTTATCTCAGCTGCAGGACATCTCTACAGGAGCTCCTCAGGGTCATGTCCTCGGCCCAACCATCTTCAAATGCTTCATCAATGACCCTTCCTTCTGTTAATATTGTTTTCATTAAATCTGAAGCTTCTATAAATGCTTTAAATTCAACATTTTGAGGTAGTATGTAGTGAAAGTGAAAATGTAGGCAAAATAATCTCTGAATATGGAAGAAACTGTAAACAGCAGGTTTGCAAATTTGTGTTTTGTTAGGTTTAAAAGAAAGGAAATATCTTCAAGAAGATTTGCTCAAAGAGTACATTGAAGAAAGCCTGAGAATAATGAAAAACATTTTGGAAGCAATGATAAATATATTTGTGTAATTTCTGCTGCAGAATTTTTGTGGGATTATGTTGAATCTGCTGTTTGCTCCGACTGCATGGCTGCTGATTCTGATGCAGTGATTTTTGATGTAGATAGTTGTAGTTACCATTAACCCAGCTGTAGACATGGAAAATGCAGAAGTTTGAAGAATGTGTGTGAAACCTGTCAGTTATTTACAGTGACATTCAGAACGAGTTGTCATACTAACCAGCCACTGTTGAAGGCTTTTGATT
The DNA here is from genome assembly GCF_004010195.1 of Chiloscyllium plagiosum. Lineage (NCBI taxonomy): Eukaryota > Metazoa > Chordata > Chondrichthyes > Orectolobiformes > Hemiscylliidae > Chiloscyllium > Chiloscyllium plagiosum. The sequence continues at coordinate 98,481,276 of NC_057710.1, read as the reverse complement.
TGAGGACTGGAAGGAAATGAAACTCTGTTGGTCCATAGGAGGCAGGTGAAGTGTTCGAGATGCTGATGGTTCGGAGAGAGATTCCACAGTCACAATAGAAGAATTTCTTACACGTTATATGAGAAAGTTATGACATATTTGGCATTGCGGAGTTGAGAGCGTGGTGCTGGAAAAGCACAGCAGGTCAGGCAGCATCCGAGGAGCACGAGAAAACCCCTTCATCAGGAATGAACCTCTCATGTCACCACTTGTGACTCCTCAGATACTGATGCAGTCCATGTTCAAATGCAACAAAATTTGGACAATATCCAGGCTTAAGCTGACAAGTGGCAAGAAACAGTTGTGCCACACAAATGCTAGGCAACGACCATCTCTAATAAGAGACAATCTAGCCACCATTCCTTGTCATTTAATGGTTTTACCACTACTGGATCCCTTGCTGCCACATCCTGTGAGTGACCATTGACCAGCATCTCAAGTGGACTTCCCACATAAACACAATGGTTGCAGGAGCAGGTCAGAGGCTAGAAACATGTTGATACCCAACTCACCTTCTGATTCACCAAAGCCTGTCCACCCTCTACAAGACACAAGGCAGGAGCATGATGGAATACTCCCTTCTTGCCTGGAAGGGTGCAGCCTCAACAAAACTCAAGAATCTTGACTCCAACTAGGACAAAGCAGCCCACTTGATTGGCACCACATCCACTTCCTCCACCACCAATGCTCAGTAACAGCAGTGTGCAATACCTACAAGATGCACTGCAGAGATTCACCAAGGACAACACCTTCCAAAGCCATGACCACTTCCATATAAAAGGACAATGGCTGCAGATATATTGGAGTACCATCACTTCTGAGTTCCCCTCCAAGCCCCCACCATCCTGACTTGCAAATGTATCGCTGTTGCTTCACTGTCACTGGATCAAAATCCTGGAATTCCCTCCCTAATGGCATTGGGGGCTAACCCACAGCAGTGGTTCAAGAAAGCAGCTCACCATCACCTTCTCAAGGGAAGCTGGGGATGGGCAATAAATGCTGGCCAGCCAGCAACACCCACAAGTGAATAATAAAAAAGGAATTTCTAGGCTATTATCTCAGGGCAAGTTAATTAAAGTCATTCTCTGAATTTATTTGGAGGCTTGTCAATTGGAAGTTCGCATTTGAACTTTAGGTTCGTTGTTACAAAGAGTTTTCAGCCTCTAGTACAAAAGTTTCATTAGCAACATGAAGTCAAATCATTATCACAGTCATGCTGATTGTAATAAAGCATCAGATGGAAATGTCCTTGGAGCAATTCCAACCAGATCAACCTTAACTAGAAATGCAACTCAAACTTTATCTACATTGGTATGCTCTTGCTCATTTGCATATGACTTTAATTGCTCTAACCACCAGATCCTGATTTTCTGGTTTAAGAAAATTGATCTATTTACCAACAAAGTAGTGAGCATTAGCACAGCCTTTTCTGAACTACAGAACAATCATTTTCAAGCATGTGGAACAAACCAGTACAGAGTATTGAATTACCTGGAGAAATCATTTGCGTGGGAGATTTAGGGCATCAGGACTTAGGAGATGTTGAAGGAGCACACTAAATTTACTTGTCTGTTTTTCAATGAGGGATTATAATTTTGGATGAAGAGCAGACAACCTTTTTCTAACAAAGATGTTCAAGTTTTATATCCATGCTCTTTTAACATAATGAAGTGCTTCAAGGTATTTCATGGTAGCATTGTGAAACAAAGTATGACGGAAAAATGCAACAAAATAAGGAACAGGAGCAGAAGTCGACCGTATGCCCATTGAGCCTCCGGCACCATTCAATATGATTATGACTGACCTCAGGTTTCTACTTCCCTTTCATGCCTAATCCCCATGCCCTGTGACTCCCTGAGAAACCAACAAACCATTCAATGCATTCAATGATGAAGCCTCCACAACCTTCTGGATCAGAGAATTCCAAAGATTCCTTTGAGCGAAGATTTGTCTTAGCATATCAGTCCTAAAACAATCATCCCTTATCCTGAGTTGTGCCCCCATATTTTAGATTCCCTAACCAATGGAAACAATCTCACCTCACCTACCCTCTTAAGCCCAATCAGAATCTGGTTTGTTTCATGAGACGTGAAGGACTGAATCTAATTTTTTTTTGGCTACAAGTTTTTCTGAAGGATTGCCACCCTGCTTTGCAGGCAGGGACCTGCAGGTCCTGCTGAACAGGAGATACAGACACAGGATGTCCTCTTCCTCCCGGACCAGGAGTGAAGTCCACAACGTCACACCATGCCAACCTGGTCCACAGTTTCCACCCATGTCAGTGTCATCTCAGCCATCTGCAGGATTGCACAGCAATGTAGGAAGGTCAATGACCTTTTCCCCCCATCAGCACAAGTGCCACTATCTTCTCATTGATACCTCTATCTTTGCTCAGTACCCACCTTCCACAAGACTCATGCTCCACCACTTTCACTACAATCTTGCAGCATCTTCTCTCACTCGCTGTCACCCATTCCAACCCATGATATCACTAACTCGGCACTATCACTGACTTCTCACTCACTTGCACACCTCCCTACTGCATCAACAGTTCTTGTTGTGTCATCCACTTTCAGCTCACATAATACCTGCCTCTCTTTCATTCAAGGAGGAAAACATCCTGTAATAGGACAGAAAGAGTCAAGATGGGTGGGGGACAGCCTATCATTCACTCTTCGCCCCTTATTTAAAGAGTTTGACTCTCCAAGTAGTTGACAGATCATGGACAAGGCCCTGGACTGGCATCAGAGGCTACCCTTGACTTATTGTGCCAAGACCCCCTGAGTGAAGGCGAGCCTTGATTTGACTGAGGACTGCTTCGAACCATAACAAGCTTTGTTCTTCTCTGCATGTACTAAGTGGTCAGGCAACTCATAAAAAATATGAGCCTGGCAGTTCTTGCTGAAAGGAGAAAGTGAGCATTGCAGATGCTGGAGGTCAGAGTCGAAAAGTGCAGTGCTGAAAAAGCACAGCCGGTCAGGCAGCATCCGAGGAATAGGAGAGTTGACATTAAAACATAATCTCTTTATCAGGAATGAGGAGGTGGCCCAAGGGAGCTGAGAGATAAGTGGGAGGGGGTTGGGGCTGTGGGAGAAGGTAGCTGGGAATGTGATAGGTTGATGAAGGTGAGGGGTGATGGCGGTAGCTCAGAGGGGAGGTTGGAGCGGATAAGTGGGAAGGAAGTTGGACAGGTAGGACAGTTCAAGAGGGCGGTGCCAAGTTGGAAGGTTAGATCTAGGATAAGGTGGGCGGGGAGCGGAATGAAGAAACTGGTGAAATCTACATTGATCCCGATTGGTTGGAGGGTCCCAAGGTGGAAGATGAGGTGTTATTCCTCCAGGTGTCTGGTTTCTTAATTTACACTCCCCCACCTTCTCCCAGAGCCAACCTTCCAACTCAGCACTGCCCTCTTGAACCATCCTACCTGTCCATCATCCTTCCTGCCCATCCATTCTACCCTCCTTTCTGATCTATCACCATCACCCCTCACCCCCTTCCCAGCTACCTTGCCCCCAGCCCCACACCCCTCCCATTTATCTCTCAGCCCCCTTGGGTCATCCCCTCATTCATGATGAAGAGTTTATGCTTGAAACATCGACTCTCCTGCTCCTTAGATGCTGCCTGACCAGCTGTGCTTTTGCAGTGCCACACTTTTCAACTCTTGCTGAAAAGGCAAAGCACCAAAAGGCAAGACAAGGCAAGGCAAGGCTGCTGTAAGCATTTAGGTAGGTTCAGAGTGTTTGAGATCAGAGATACAGCCTTGCCTAGTCCATGAGCTTGGTGTGTTTTCCTTGCAGCAGTGTCACAATGATAGTTACTGATACAGCCTTGCAATGAAAAGTATCCCGTATGTGCCATGAGGGTTGTTTTATGACTGTCATACATTAGATGTCAATGTCTGCTGATATTGGTGTCCTTGTGGTCATTGCCCATAGGGAATGCTTGAGACGTTAGTACTTTGGTGCTTACCATGGAGATCCTTTGGAGCAAGCAGTGAGCTGAATTTGCTAGTTCTGATTTCCATGTTAAGAACTCCCAACATCTAATGTATTTGGCATGTTTGTAGAGTCATGCAGCATGGAAACAAACCCTTCGGTCCAACCCCTCCCGTGTTCCCAAATAAATTAGTCCCACTTGCCTGTATTTGATGGTGGCACGGTGGCTCAGTGGTTTGCACTGTTATCTCACAGCACCAGGATCCCAGGTTCAATTCCAGCCTTGGGCAACTGCCTGTGTGGAGTTTGCACACCCTGTGTCTGTGTGGGTTTCCTCTGGGTGCTCTGGTCTCCCACAGTCTAAAGATGTGCAGGTCAGGTGAATTGGCCATGCTAAATTACCCATAATACTAAGTGCATTAGTCAGAGGGAAATGGGTCTGGGTGGGTTACTATTCGGAGGGTCAATGTGGAGTTGTTGGGCCTGTTTCCACACTGTAGGGAATCTAAAAAAAAACCCTCTAGCCTTTCCTAATCATGCACTTATCCAAATGTCTTTTAAATGTTGTCGTTTCTTTCGTGATTTTATTTGAAAAAAAAACTCTCTCCGGATTGACACTTGACAAACACGTGCAGGCCCCATCAACAAGCACTGGGTGAAAAAAGAAATCTCTCCTTCTTCATTTCTTTTTGTCACTTTTTTTGCAAATATAAACATTCCAGGAAATGATTTAAATTAAAAATTTTCTGCTTCTGCTATACAAAGACCATAAGAAATCCATCAGAAAAGCCTGCGCCTCAAGAGCAGCTGCAAGATCCACACTACTCTCATTCCTCCATGATTAGAAAGGATATTAATAAGTAAGGTGGGCTGTTAGCAGTAATCCCTGTTAATCAGCAACTCACTGTGGCCTAGTAAAACTTGCCAAGCTGTTTGTGAAAAATACAAAAGCTGGAGTGAGATGGGTCTTACCAGACACCTCGGTAAGTGACAAAAAGAAATGAAGAAGGAGAGATTTCTTTTTTTACCCAGTGCTTGTTGGTGGGGTCTGCACGTGTTTGTCAAGTGTCAATCTGGAGAGAGTTTTTCTTTCAAATAAACAAGAGGAATTGAGTATAGAAGCAAAGAGGTGCTTCTGCAGCTGTACAGGGCCCTGGTGAGACCACACCTGGAATATTGTGTGCAGTTCTGGTCTCCAAATTTGAGAAAAGACATTCTGGCTATTGAGGGAGTGCAGTGTAGATTCACGATGTCAATTCCTGGACATCTTACACTGAAAGACTGAAGCGACTGGGCTTGTATACCCTTGAGTTTCGAAGACTGAGAGGGGATCTGATTGAGGCGTATAAGATTATGAAATGATTGGACACTCTGGCAGTAGGAAACATATTTCCACTGATGGGTGAGTGCCGAACCAGAGGACACAGCTTAAAAATACGGGGTAGACCATTTAGGACAGAGATGAGGAGAAACTTCTTCACCCAGAGAGTGGTGGCTGTGTGGAATGCTCTGCCCCAGAGGGCAGTGGAGGCCCAGTCTCTGGATTCATTTAAGAAAGAGTTGGATAGAGCTCTCAAGGATAGTGGAATCAAGGGTTATGGAGATAAGGCAGGAACAGGATACTGATTAGGAATGATCAGCCATGATCATATTGAATGGCGGTGCAGGCTCGAAGGGCTGAATGGCCTACTCCTGCGTCTATTGTCTATTGTCTATTGTCTATTGAAAGTGAGGACTGCAGATGCTGAAGATCAGAGTTGAGAGTGTGGTGCTGGAAAAGCACAGCCGGTCAAACAACATCCGAGGAGCAGGAGAGTTGACATTTTGGTCAAAAGCCCTTCATCAGGAATGATTCTACCACAACTGTTGTCATAGCCCATGTTGCTCAATCACCCATAAATTTCCATTCAAAATATTTGTCCAATGCCTCTGCCAGTTCTTCTTTCCCCAATGAAATGTCTCCTCTCGCTGTTTTGAAATTACCAACATTTAGAGTCATAGAGATATACAGCATGGAAACAGACCCTTCGGTCCAACTAATCCAACCGACCACATACCCTAACCTAATCTAATCCCATTTGTCAGCACTTGATCCATATCCCTATAAAAGCTACCTATTCACACACCCATCCAGATGCCTTTTCAATGCTGTAATTGTACCAGCCTCCACCATTTCCTCTGGCAGAACATTCCATGCACTCACTTATATAAGGTCACCCCTCTGACACTCCAGGAAAAATAACCCCAGTTTATTCAGCTTCTTCCTATAAGTCAAACCCTGTAACTCGGGCAACATCCTTCCTATAGCAGGAAGACCTGAATTGAATGCAGTATTCCAAAAGGAGCCTAACCAATGTCCTGTACAGCCATAACATGACCTCCCAAATCCTATAGTCAATGCACTGACCAATAAAGGAAAGCATACCAAACGCCTTCTTCACTATCCTATCTACCTGCGATTCCACTTTCAAGGAACTATGAACCTGCACTCCAAGTTCTCTTTGTTCAGCAACTCTCCTCAGGACCTTACCATTAAGCGTATAAGTCCTGCCTGATTTGCCAGCACCTCACATTTATCTAAATTAAATTCCATCTGCCACACTTCACCCATTGGCCCATCCAATCAAAGTCCCATTAAACTCTGAGGTAACCTTCTTCGTTATCCACCATACTTCCAATTTTAGTGTCATCTGCAAATTTACCAACCATACCTCCTATGTTCACATCCAAATCATTTATATAAATGACAAAAAACACGAATCTTTGCGGCACACCACTGGTCAGAGGCCTCCAGTCTGAAAAGCAACCTTCCACCATTCCCTGCACTACCACCCCTTGTCTCCTAACCTCGAGCCAGTTCTGCACCCAAATGGCTAGTTATAGAGTCATAGAGGTGTACAGGATGGAAACAAACCCTTCGGTCCAATCCGTCCATGCCGACCAGATATCCCAACCCAATCTAGTCCCACCTGTCAGCACCCGGCCCATATCCCTTCAAACCCTTCCTATACATATACCCATCCAAATGCCTCTTAAATGTTGCAATTGTACCAGCTTCCGCCACTTCCTCTGGCAGCTCATTCCATACACGTACCACCGTCTGCGTGAAAACGTTGCCCCTTAGGTCTCTTTTATACTTTCTCCTCTCACCCTAAACCTGTGCACTCTCGTTCTGGACTCCCCGACACCAGGGAAAAGACTTTGTCTATTTATCCTATCCATGCCCCTCATAATTTTGTAAACCTCTATAAGGTCACCCCTCAGCCTCGAAGGAGACCAGAATTGCACGCAATATTCCAACAGTGGTCAAACCAATGTCCTGTACAGCTGCAACATGACCTCCCAACTCCTGTACTCAATACTCTGACCAATAAAGGAAAGCATACCAAACACCTTCCTCACTATCCTATCTACCTGCGACTCCATTTTCAAGGAGCTATGCACCTGCTCTCCAAGGTCTCTTTGTTCAACAACACTCCCTAGGACCTTAACATTAAGTGTATAAGTCCTGCTAAGATTTGCTTTCCAAAAATGCAGCACCTCGCATTTATCTGAATTAAACTCCATCTGCTACTTCTCAGCCTATTGGCCCATCTGGTCCAGATTCTGTTGTAATCTGACGTAACCCTCTTCGCTGTCCACCACACCTCCAATTTTGGTGTCATCTGCAAACTTACTAACTGTACCTCTTATGCTCATATCCAAATCATTTATGTAAATGACAAAAAGTAGAGGACCCAGCACCAATCCTTGTGGCACTCCACTGGTCACAGGCCTCCAGTCTGAAAAACAACACTCCACCACCACCCTCTGTCTTCTATCTTTGAGCCAGTTCTGTATCCAAATGGTGAGTTCTCCCTGTATGCCATGAGATCTAACCTTGCTATTCAGTCTCCCATGGGGAACCTTGTTGAACGCTTTACTGAAGTCCACATAGATCACATCTACTGCACTGCCCTCATCAATCTTCTTTGTTACTTCTCCAAAAAACTAAGTCAAGTTTGTGAGACATGATTTCCCATGCACAAAGCCATGTTGACTATCCCTAATCAGTCCTTGCCTTTCCAAATACATGTACATCTTGTCCCTCAGGATTCCCTCCAACAACTTTGCCCACCATGAGGTCAGGCTCACTGGTCTATAGTTCCCTGGCTTGTCTTTACCGCCCTTCTTAAACAGTGGCACCACATTAGCCAACTTCCAGTCTTCTGGCACCTCACCTGTGACTATTGATGATACAAATATCTCAGCAAGAGGCTCATCAATCACTTCACTGGCTCCCACAGAGTTCCTGGGTACACCTGATCAGATCCTAGGGATTTATCCACCTTTACCCGTTTCAAGACATCCAGCACTTCCTCCTCTGTAATCTGGATATTTTGCAAGATGTCACCATCTATTTCCCTACAGTCTATATCTTCCATATCCTTTTCCACAGTAAATACTGATGCTTCTCCCTGTATTCCGTGTGATCTAACCTGCTAACCTGTCTAACATGCGGAACTTTGTTGAACACCTCACTGAAGTCCTATCCTTACATATTCTTTGTCAATTCTGACTATCTCTCTGAAATATCATATAACCTTGAATAATTATTTCCCATCCTTATTCACTTGTAATCATGTCTCTGTTATGGTGATTACATGTAAATCATTTATTATTTACCCCTAGTTATGACACTGCCACATGTAGAGATATTAGAACAGACATCCAAAGGACTTGTTCAATATGTGGATATTAAGGTGTGTCTTAAGGAAGGAAATGAGTTGGAGAGATGGAGAGATTTTAGAAGTGAAACCTAAATCTCAGGGCCCTGACAGCTTATGGCATGGCCATCAATGATGGAGTGGTTGAAATCAGGGATGTTCAAAATATTCAAAAAGAAATTAGATACCTTGTCGTTTCTCGAGGTTATTGTGATAAGGAGGAATAAGGCATTGGAGGGTCTGTCAAACATGCTCGAGAATGTTAAAATTGAGCTTAACTGGGAATGATTGTGGGTCAGAAAGAGAGATAGAGGAACAGATAGTGCAAGTTAGGGCTTGAAAGTACATTTTCTTGTCATAATATGTAACATACAATTGCAGTCTGTTTAGATTCGCATGATCATAGTGTATTCCTTCACAAGTATGAAAGTTATGGCATCCCTCAGGCTTCTCTTTTTCATAAGTTTGTGGGGTTTAGAACTCAATTTTGTGGCTACTTAGTCACTACTTGCAAATTTGGTTCTTCTCACTAATCGTCTTTTCTTCCCAGTACACACTTACAATGTAATCTTTGGCATAGCATCTCGGTTTCCCAATGGAAAAAAATACAGCATGCATTTTTGCTTGCTAAGTAAGGTATGAGCTGACCTTTTCAAAACATTAATCTTTCCTGAAAACAATAGTAGTTTGAATGTACATGCAAACACCCTGTGGTTCAAGACAAGACACAATTCAAGTGCAACTATTTGAAGAACAAGTGAAGACTTGATCTTTCAATTCTGGGCCAGTTTGATATTGGAACTGGGGATATGCATTTAGCCGATAAAATGCATGTTTCATATGTTTGCTTCATGAAAGTGCCCACTCATCACCATCATCTGTAGTACCCACATTTCTTTAAAAGGCTGAGTATTAGCGGTCTGAAGCTGCCCTGCTCATTTATGGGCGGATTCAGAAACTGTCAGAGAAGAGGGAGCATGGAACTGCAACTCTCTGATAGGACATCCTGGTGCATAGGATGGATGTCAGCTTCCTGGAAAACTGGCAGAGGAGACACGATGCCCAACCCCTGGCAAGCTTGTCCCATGTTGCCACCCAGGTCAGTAAGCTCTCAGTGGTACAGAGGAACAACCAGCAGGGCTATATGAAGGCTAATGTGCTTCTCCACTTCGCCAGACATTTCTCTGAAACCTCAGTCACTCTATCCCTGCTACTGCACCCAACCCCCAACCAAGGCTCATGCTCTGCCACTCTCACTGCTGCCTGCAACAACTTCCATTATTCATTTTCACCCACCATCACCTACCACACCATTAACCCTGAACAGATTCTGTGCAGTTTGCTCACTCTCTTTGGACAGCTTTCCCGCGTCTACACCAGGATTAATGCCCATGCCAACCATTTGTATCTCACGCAATTCTTCGCTTTTCTTTAGCCCAGGAAGATGGCGACCATAATAGGGAAGAGGGTCATTCAACATCAGACTCCTCAGCCCCTACGAAGAGAGAATCCTTGCTCCTACAGAAGGATGACCATGAATATTCCTATAGGATGCTGAGGCATCCATGTCCATCAATTGAGTAAAGTCCATTATTCATTCCGGTATACCTTTCACATTAACCCCACTGTCAGTGTCATCCATCGCACATCACTAACCACATGCCTTCTCTGGCTTGTGTATTGCAGATCTCACCAGGATTATCAGTACCTCCATGGCGAAACACACATCTCCCCCGAAACCACCTCATCAAGCTCCAAGGCTGAGAGTACCTGACCTTATCTGACCTTATAATAGGTGCATAAAATTGAACCTTTTTTTGTAACTAACTGGAAGTGACAGATATCTTTAATGATTTGTTATCATCTATTGAGACTTGCCCTAGTTATAAAAAAAGCTATTAATTGCATTTGATTAGATGTGTTAAAAAAAATGTTCATGGAAGCACAGACACATTCAGTATAAAAGTGCACCATTGGAGCAACTATCTCATAAAGTAAGCTGGCATCTTGATCCTTCAGAAGTAAGTCTAGGCTGGAGTAAAAAGCAAACAGAAATTGTTGGCAGAACTCAGCATGTTGACAGCATCTGTGAGAAGAAAGCAGAGTTAACATTCTGAAGAAGTGTCGCTGGACCCAAAACATTAACTCTGCTTCCTCTCCACTGATGCTGCCAGACCTGCTGAGTTCCGTCAGCAATTTCTGTGTTTATTTCAGAATCTCCAGCAGCTGCAGTTCTTCGTTTTATTCCAGTCTGGAATGAATTAACTTTTAGCATAACTTTGCGTGAATGTAACTAAATAGCAATGCATAACTAACCCTCAGACAGAGCTCACAGGATCACTGATCTGGAAAAGTGTTACTGCACATGTAGAAGCTCAAAAATACTGACATCAGGGTAAATGTAGTGTCGCTACAAAGGTATATGTGAGGTTTTGCAGCGTGCATGGAGCTGCCGGTCATACCTCTGAAAAATGTTGTGCATCCAGCTAGGTGAATATCCATCGAGAGCAGGGAGGCTGGATATATTCAACCTGAATTAGACAGATTTGTGATCTACAAGGAAGTCAAAGATTGTGCAGATATAGTCAGATAGATGGAGTGAAACCCACATCTGATCAGCCATAATCTCATTGTGGGCGGCACGGTGGCACAGTGGTTAGCACTGCTGCCTCACAGCGCCAGAGACCC
>NC_057710.1:98445512-98469842 GCF_004010195.1 Chiloscyllium plagiosum | reverse complement strand
ATGTGCAGGTCAGGTGAATTGGCCATGCTAAATTGCCCGTAGTGTTAGGTAAGGGGTAAATTAAATGTAGGGGTAGGGGTATGGGTGGGTTGCGCTTCGGCGGGGCGGTGTGGACTTGTTGGGCCGAAGGGCCTGTTTCCACATTGTAAGTAATCTAATCTAATCATTGAATGGCAGAGCTAGCATAATTGGGCTGAATGGCCCTACTCCTGTTCCTATTTCATGATCTTTTGACATACAGCATGCAGCTGAATGTGTGTGAATTCATTAAAGTGAACAGGATGATACAATTCCAGGAGAGCAAAATTGTCAACAAACCCTACAAGCAATGTCTTTCCTCACTCATTAAGGACCAGCATCATGAGGCAAAGAAGCTCCTGTCCTGGGGCTACTTAGAAGGTCATTCAACAAGTTGTGCTGGCCATTGCTGGGGCTAGGGCTGCAGGGAACAGGTTCACTAATGCCCTTGAAGACGGACCTCTGGAGTAGGGGGACACTGGGGACAGAATGTTCCAGCAACTGGGACTGGGAGGGCCCTGTGCTAGGAGGCGTAGGCAGAGAGGCAGCTTTTGGCATCGGAGTTCTTCATGAGGGCCATGGAGAATCGATAAAGGAGCCCGCCCTCTCCACCACCCCACCCCAGAAGACTTCTAGGCTTCACCTTGCAGCAACCTCCCCCCGCCCCCAACCACAGCTTAATAATGAAGGGCCCTCCCAATATGAACAAAATACTGCAGAAATGAGAAGAGGCATTTAATTGCATAAGGAAATAGCCCAATTAACCTTTTGATCTACAAACATCAGAAGTGAGCAAGCACCCATTATCCTGCACCATTTTGTCAGTCTTTCTGTTTTTATGGCCATTCTTAAACTACCTGGAATATTCTAGCTCTTAATGTTAGTCTCTCCTCACATGCTGAGCATTTCCAGCAGTTTCTGATTTCATTTCAGATTCTCAGCATCTGCAGTGTCCTTATTCCATTGTGCTGCTTTTGCAACAAAGAGGAGGAAACTGAGAGAGCAATCTCTCTTCCAGGGAAGTCAGTCAGAGCAGTGCCTAAGGTAAGAATATTCCATAAAGGAATTTGTTGATGGACTTATGTCACCTCCTTCATCTCAACGTGGAAGCTTAAGCCAGGCAAGGGTGACAAAATGGCTGTAAAACAATTGTGATTGCCATTTTTTCTACATCAAAGGAACCTCCTGGGCAAGAACACAATAGTAACATTATGCATCAGTTTTCCATTCCTAGAAGAACCAGGGAGGTGACAGAAATCATCGATAGGAAGATAGGGCTCTTCACTGTCTTCTCCCTGAGCACAGAGTGACCAAGATGAAGGGGTATATCAATTTGCCAGGATAGTAACTCCTAAACGGTGCGGTGGGGCTCAGGGTTAACAGGGAATTTTAACACAACTGTAAGGATGATCAGTCTGTCACCAAGCAGTTGGACTCAAATACACCAAGTGTTTTCCTTTCAGGAGATGGCTGCCATGCTGGCAGCAACCATAATGCCTTCACCCTGTGAGAGGCAGCATTACTGACTGTCTTCAGGCCTGCAGGACAGGAGCTCAAGGACCAGCAGCACCAACACCTCACAACAACCCTCTGGACCCCCACACGCCCCACACATATCTCCCCCCAAACCCCACTTCTCCCACATGTGACTCATTGGCTCCTTTCTCCCATCCCACCGAAGTCAGAGAGTGTTCAGTGAAAACCATGGTGTCACCAGCATCACAGAGCAAGCCAACCATTAATTAAAGCAGAGGTTTCACTGCTTCGGTCACTCAGCAAACGTATTTACTCTTCTTGACAATTTGAGTACAGCTGTTAGACGTTTCCTGGCATTGCTGCCACGTTCTGAGAACCACAGTCTGGGGATGATTCATCCTTATCTGAGGCCCCTACTGCCTGTGGTGGCTCATGCTTGAGGGCTTCCTGCCCCTTGCCCAAAGAGTGACCTCTTCCCTGTCCTTTACTACCTGTGTAGTGTACCAAGGAACACAAAACTCAAACAGAGAACAACTTCTGGTATCTATTGTGCCATCTTCCTTCTCTCATCATGTTGAAATGTGATTTACCCAACAGACTGCAGTCCATGGCCCAGAGTTCCAACTGATTCATCTCTTTCGGTAGGCCCTCAATACTCCTTCCAAGGAACTTGGCAATTTATCTGTCAATGTTCCAGACCTCATTGAACTTTCAGCTTACTGTCAAGCCTCCTCTCTTATGGGGTGACTGATCATTTAGATAAAATTGTGTAAAGCCCTTTCTTCTGGCCAAAAATGCAATTTTATCTTCCAGCCATCTACTACTTCAATTCATCGTCTCATTACACACCAATGTGCTGCTGACATACGGGCTAGAGTTGCAGGGGCGTTGGTGATGTTTGTAATGGAGACTTTTTATTTGAAATCCATGCTGGCAGCTGATTGAAACACATGATATTGACCTGCTTCTTTTCCTTTCTCCTATGATGCCGACATGCTGGCATCTGCCTTACTTTATCAGTTCTTCATACTCCATTTGTGCCTGTCTCATCCGACACCTCCTTCAGCTATTCATAAATTCCACATGTCTTGTAACTTCTATTATTTGCTTTGATTTCTTTCTTTCATGACTCTGTTATCTCATGCTAATATCACTTCTGATGTTTAACCACCTCCTGTTTTTCATGTTTGCGCTACATAAGTTACATTTATTGGCCTAAGCTTATTTGCTTGCGTGTATTTCTATTTTGTTTGCATTGTTGTTTCACTATATTTTGCCTGTCTCTTTATTGTTTAGTTGAAATTAACCCTTTCTGTTACACCATTCGACAATAATTTTTCTTTTTAAATATCTAATACATATATCTGTATTGTCCCCTCTCTTAGAGCCAAGCCTTCTGTTATATTTTAACTTGAGAAATCCTGAGAATTTTATTCAAATACAGTCTTGCAGAATTGTCTGCAATTCAACACAATTGCTATCATCTATGTTTTGGCTGTTTGTATCTGTTCCAAACCCACCTAAACTAAACCATTTTGTTTCATATAATTATGCATCTGTGCACATCTTCTCACCTTTGATAAAGGCTCTGCCCCTGACACATTAACTCTTCAATTTCTTGGCCATAGACACTGTCAGGCCAATTGAACCCTTACAGAATTTTTTGTTTTATGTTTGCATTGTCAGGATATATTTAGTTGTGTGTTTGGAGCTTAACTCGATTTAGACTTCCAATGTTGCTAGATTTCATAGAATTTTCTGCAAGAACTTTATACGTACAGCTTGTTCTGTACACACATTCTCTTCACACTAGGCTCAGGCTATTACTGTTTTGTAGCTCTTACTACTTAATCCTGTGACTGATATTATTGGCACAAAGTCATACACTGTCATTATACATCATTCTGATGTTAATCCCTCTGCTGTACAACATTGAAGAAATTTTTACTTTTTGTTCAACAATTCCAAAACCTTGCAATGCTTCTTGAAGCAACTGCAAGCATTTTATTGGCCTCCAATTTCAAAAGAGACCATTAATCATGACCAGTGGTTGCCAATTCTGCACTATCACGTTGAACATGGAAACATGTCCAGGTCAGATCTGGTCACAGCAAATTCAAGCACAATATCACCAGATAGACTGTCACCAATATGAGGAACCAATATCGTTTTCCAAAGAAACAGTTGGGAGCCATTTCAGGTTGACCTAACTTTAAAATGATTATAATTGAAACAGAAATATTGGCAATACTCAGGAGGTCAGACAGTACATATAGATAGAGAAACAGAGTTAACCTTTCAGGTCTGTGACCTTTCATCAGAACTGAACCAAAAAAGAAGTTGAAGTCCTGAGTAGAACTGGAATGAGAAATGTGTCATTTGTTCCACAAATAAGACAGGCGTAGATAGGAGCAGGGTGGGCCACCATAGCAACGCCAATTATTTGAGGATGATTTGGTGTTGAAGGAGGTGTTATTTAATGTGAGAACAAGCTCACATGTTCAGCCAGGTGAAGGAGGATGGCAGTGGATGGAGATTAGATAGGCTTCTCAGGTCTCAGGCCATCCTGGTTATAGATAAATATGTCGAGGAATTATACATCCATGGAGATGGTTAGGACCAAGAAACATGAAACTATTGAAGCAGCATAGGGCAGGAGGAGAGCCATAGATGGAAGACGGATGATGCTGCATAAGGGGAGGAAAAAACAGAGTTGTGCGAGAAAGAAATCAGTTCAGTGGGTCAGGAACAGGCCAAAACAAGGAACTGGAATTTAGCAGGAATTGGCTAAGTGTTAATTTTGGTGAGTTTCATGGAGTGAGATTTCTCACGCTATCTTCTGGAACTTGTTTTATTAGCTGTGCACTGCAGTATTCCTTTCATCTTGTCTCCCCTCTCACTAGTATTCACTGCTACTGGAACTTCCTGGCATTCCTGCACTAGAGCCATTCCTAAAACCCAGCCTTACACCAGCTTAAGCACTGCCCTTCACCATACACATAGGGAGAGGGAAATGAAAAAGAAATATTTCTCAGACACACATTGCTGACACTCATTGCAAATACAAGTGCACATTCATAAATGAATTGTTAGTTAAGAACAAAATTGCACAGGTTACCTATCCGTAGCCTGATTCCATCTTAGAACTCTGTCTAAGGGAGTGCTACTCTTTCCCCATTATCCAGTGCTGACAGCTCACATTGCTAAGGACCTGTACTGTTTCTTATATTCCACATTTATGTCTTTTAGAAGCATGACTAAAGGATATACCGGCGGCAGGGATTATCATCACTATTACTGCAGTCCAACAAAGGTGCAAAGAAATGGAGGAGGAACAGATGTACCAGCAAGCCCCAGAAACAGCAGCAATCTCCAGTGGTTATCGAACAGTCTCCACATGAACAGGTTGCAGCGCAAGGTTCCCTCAGGATATGGAGGAGATGGAATAGGTCCAAAGTCTAGTCCTTAATGCAGTTTCCGTCCAGATGAGCAAGGCACAGTGTTGCCACAGATTGAAGATACCCTGGGAAACTGTCACAGAACTGCTGAAGCAAGACCTGCAATCTGAAGGTTATTCTATTACTAGGTTCTGTCAAGGTGAAAACTGTGCGAAAGTGGGTATTGCAGATGCGGCCTAATATTTTCCCATCATTCCATGTAGAACCATCACATACTCAAAAGCCTTCAAGCAGTTGTGAGCATTCACTTTTAATCAGTAAAAGTGAACGAAGAACAAACAACCAGAAATTGCATTTGTTTCTGTCAACAGATTGGTATCATTGGCCACCAGCAGTGAATGAATGATCATGGCACTCAGCTCTTACCTACTGGAGCTGCGTATCAATTACATGCCCTCTGGTTCATTGGACTTGATGCTGCAGGGCTGTACCGTGCAGAAAGCAATGTTCTTCCTGCTCGATGTTTTCATTTTTCTCCTTGAAATGCTGCTGCCACTTCCCCTGCTCTCCAGTGTCCATCATATTCTCTCTTTGCCTGCTCCAGTTTGGAGTTGGTGATAGATGAATGCAACAAACAATTCCATGTGAACACAATGTAAAAACTTCTTCAGGTGTTGTAGAGCCAAAGGATTACATCAGAATGATTATAATGACAGTGTATGATGTTGTGACAATAATGTCAGTCACAGGATTAAGCAGAAAGAGCTACAGAACATTAATAGTCTGAGCCTAGTGTGAAGAGAATGTGTATACAGGACAAGCTGTACATTAAAAGCTCTTGCAGAAAGTATGTTAGGATTATGTGATTCACTCTGTCTGAACTGTGCTGCAAGGGCCCCAGACTGATCCACAAGGGTTGGTCAACAGAATCATCAGCCATGGTCTCAGACGATAGATCTGGTCTCTCAATAATCTTTCTGGTAAAGCATCAGGCCCTTGAGACAAAGCAGGAACATGGGACTTCTCAAGGAGGGAGGCATCGTGGCAGCTTTCAAGGTACGTGACACACATTTCTAAGATATGGTACCAATGATCAGAGATGATTTGCACATTGATGGAATTCAATTCTATTGATGAAGTCAGCTACATTATGAAATGCTCTGCTCAGCATGATATACATACAGACTACAGAATCCTGCACCTTGGGGAAGACAGCTATGTTGGCAAATCCTCCTGCCTGGGCTGCAGCACTGACCTCCTCATGGAGAAACAAGATGAATCAGTCTGATTTGGCACAAATAGCATCAATAACAGCCTGGATATTTTTGTAGATTGAGGTTTGAGAGATTCCACATGAGTCCCTAGTAGTTCATTAGAAGCAGCCAGATGCAGAGGAGATAAGCATTCCTGATGAAGGGTGTTTGCCCGAAACGTTGATTTTCTTGCTCTTCAGATGCTGTGCTTTTCCAGCACCACTCTAATCTTGGCTGTAATCTCCAGCATCTGCAATACCCACTTTCGCACAGTTTTCACCTTGACAGAACCTAGTAATAGAATAACCTTCAGATTGCAGGTCTTGCTTCAGCAGTTCTGTGACAGTTTCCCAGGGTATCTTCAATCTGTGGCAACACTGTGCCTTGCTCATCTGGACGGAAACTGCATTAAGGACTAGACTTTGGACCTATTCCATCTCCTCCATATCCTGAGGGAACCTTGCGCTGCAACCTGTTCATGTGGAGACTGTTCGATAACCACTGGAGATTGCTGCTGTTTCTGGGGCTTGCTGGTACATCTGTTCCTCCTCCATTTCTTTGCACCTTTGTTGGACTGCAGTAATAATGATGATAATCCCTGCCGCCGGTATATCCTTTGGTCATGCTTCTAAAGGACATAAATGTGGAATATAAAAAACAGTACAGGTCCTTAGCAATGTGAGCTGTCAGCATTTGTATTACTCATAAATGACAGTTTAGCATAGTTTTCATGACATGGGGCATGAAGCACTCCAACAAGGAGGGTCATGGAATACCTTTACATGGCACTTGGCATAGGGACCTTATTCCAAAGAATTCAGCACAAGCCACGTTACATAAATACAGAAGGAGATTGTAGGTGCTGTGTGATTATTGGTACCTTGTCCCTACACCCTACATCACTCAAGAAAGGTAGCATTGCACCTTAGAGCATTTTGTTGATTTATTTACAGTGCAAGCTTATCCATTTCCCTTTCCATTGCTTCTTGCTGAATTTATCTACAAACCAGCTCAGACTAAACCCAAAAGAGATATTGAGTGGGTGATCTGAATGAGACACCTAACGGGGCTTGCACTTTGCCAGATGTTCTCCAATGAGGCCGGATATGAGTTTATGATTGTAATTACATCTCCTGGGGAAATGTGGCCAGTTCATTCTAATTTCTCTATGCTGTGCATGATCTGCTTGTTTCACAGCATGTTCCTTTTAATATTGTTATTTACGTGTACATCCAAAGGGAAAGTTGTTTATACATGGCTTGTTATTTCCTGACAAGGCCATGTGTCTTAGAGGGATTAATACCACTGACCATATTGCCCTAGTATGGAGTACAGGTTCAGGCCCACATGTGCTGAGATTACTGAAGATATTTCGACAAAGTGTCATGTAAAAGCCAAGTATTTGAACCAAAAAGTAGGGAAATTAAGGAAAAATCCTATTGGAAAAATAAATGGCTGAGGCTAGAAAATAATGTGCACTCATTAAGAGGAGTTATGTCAGGGATAGAATAGAACACTGAGTTGCAACTAATGGTGCAACCATCATTGTTACAATTTTATGCTAAGACTGAGGACTCAAAGATTCACTGCAAAGTGGTCACATTTGCTGAACTTACCAAAATGTAAAATGCAGTGAGACTTGCGGGAAATGTTCAGACATTTATAGAATGAGCTATAAGTGTGAGCTATAATTGATCAAATTTAATACAGACATATGTAACATGCTATAAATAAAAACAGAAAGTGTTAGAGAATCTCAACATGTCTGGCAGTATTTGTGGGGAAACAGAGTTAACATTTTGAATCTAAGTTTGCTCGCTGAGCTGGAAGGTTCATTTTAAGACGTTTCGTCACCATACTCAGTAACATCTTGAGTGAGCCTCCGGATGAAGCATTGCTGATGATTCCTGGTTTCTATTTATATGTTTGGGTTTCTTTGGGTTGGTGATGTCATTTCCTGTGGTGATGTTATTTCCTATCGTGATGTCATTTCCTGATATTGATAACTCTATCAACAAACTCATTGACTTAGACCCGATTTACCATCCCCTGATAAAAAGAATAGGAAATGATATCACCATAGGAAATGACATCACCACAGGAAATGACATCACCAACCCCAAAAATCCCAAACATATAAATAGAAAGCAGGAATCATCAGCAATGCTTCACCCAGAGGCTCACTGAAGATGCTACCTAGTATGGTGATTAAACATCTGAAAATGAACCTTCCAGCTTAGCGGGCAAACCTACATCCAGAACCTCAACCTGAGCTACAAATCTTCTCAAAACTAATTCAGTTCTGATAAAGAATCATATTTGACTCAAAATGTTAACTTCTGCATCATTTTATTTGTGCTTGCCTGGTTGTGCCAGCATTTATTGCCCATCTTCAATTGTCAGGGCAAAGGTGGTGGTGAGCTGCCTCTTTGAATTGCTGCAATCCATGTGGTGTTGGGACATGCACAGCACTATTAGGAAAGCGAATTCCAGCTGGTTGAATCACCAGTACTGAAGAGCCAGTGATATATTTCCAAGTCAGGATGGTGTGTCACTTAGAGGGAGCATGCAGGTGGTGATAGCCCCTTAAGTTCCTTATCCCTCTAAATGGTAGAAGTCATGGGGTTAGAAGATGTTGTTGAAGGTGTCTTGTTAAGTAAAGGCACAACATTTTGTAGATGGTGCATTATGCTGCTGCAGTGAATCAGAGGTGAAGGGAGTAGATAAGGTGTCAATCAGGCATGTTGCTTGTGCTAGATGGTGTTGTGCTACTTGAGCGTTGTTGGAGTTGCTCCTATCCAAGAAGTGATACTTTTCTTATCACATTCCTGACTTACATCTTGTAGATGGTGGATTGGCTTTGGAGAGACAGGAGGTGAATGACTCGTTGTAGAATTCCTCTGTCCTTTTCTTGTAGCCGCGGTATTTATACACTTGGTTCAGTCCAGTTTCTGATCAATGTTATCCTCAAGGATGTTCATAGTGGGATATTCAGCAGTGATAATGTCAATGAATGTCAAGGGATGATAATTCTCTCTTGTTGGAGATAGTCATTGCTTGGTACTCTGTTTCTCTATCTGTAGATGTTGCCAGTCTTTCAGATCTCCAGTATCAGCAGTATTTTGCTTTTGTTATACTGTACCTCCTTCCAGGAAATATCAGCAAAACCAGCCAGAAGTATATAAAACAATTAACAGGTGCTATGTTTGATTAGAGTCACATAATCATAACACTCCAAGATTGAAAGCAGCAACATTAGGAACAGGCACAGAGATGCTTAAAAAACACACAGAAAAAGATGCAAGAGGAAGAAATCTGAAAGCAGAAACAGAAAAAAGCTGCAAGCACCAGGCAGACAAATTAGTTTCTGGCTGGCATCAGATAAACAGTCAGCACAGGCAACTGCTTATTGTCCTTAGAGCAAGAATTTGAGCTGCCGAGACTCCAAAAAGACATCAGTTAGGTACATATCTGAATAAAAACAGTGTACATGTTGAAACTGCTCTGCAACTTAATTAAGCAACATAAAACCACAATGTAAAACCCACGAATGTGTAAATCAAGTACAAATTCCTGACAACGATAGTCATTAGCTTTATGAAACTTTGTTAACTACTGTTTGTGAGTGTATTCAAAAGCCATGAATCAAATATAAACTCTTTCTCCTAATCTGAGGGTCAATTATTGCACCCCACCCTTTTGTGAAACTTTATTGTTCTTTTGCATAATAAATAACCTAAGGGGAGGTCCAAGAGCAATGTAACATTATCAGGCCTTACACAAACCAAAATGACTGCTGGGCGCAAAACATACACTCGGAGAAAACTGAAGTGCCCACGGGCAGGTCGCTGATCTCGAAGAATTGAAATATTCTTCAACCATATCAGTTTGGTCAATGATCGCCTAACTTGACTTTAGGATTTTTGTGTGCAATTGATACAAGTTCTGTGAAAGCAAGCCTTCTATCTAGAGTAGTCTGAGAGTGAAACCTTTGCTTCGAGTGTTTTGTTCAGGTGTTCTAAATTGAGTATAAGAAATAAGTTTTCCTCACAGAATTTGTCCAACTCTGTGCCCGCATCAGTGCCCCAGCCACTTCTAAGCATCAATGGTCATTTTATATTCCCAATTAGCTGGGCAATTGTTGTTTAATATTTGGGCTTGAATACCAAAAATGTGCAAAACTGCTTTCATCAGTAGAATGGATCCCAGTGTATATCACTGAGTTGGGAATGGGGTTAGATGGTGAGGGAATCTTTGGCTGGAGTTAGTTGACACAGCATTCCCAGCATGTTACCATCGACCAGCATTTTTACTTCTCAGAGAAATCAGAGATCGTCTCCAAGCAGGCCAAGACCTACTTTACGTTAAGTGGTAAAATGATGTAATCAGTCCTACAATAATAGTTTAACAACA
Source organism: Chiloscyllium plagiosum (assembly GCF_004010195.1). Taxonomy (NCBI): domain Eukaryota; kingdom Metazoa; phylum Chordata; class Chondrichthyes; order Orectolobiformes; family Hemiscylliidae; genus Chiloscyllium; species Chiloscyllium plagiosum. The sequence goes on along the minus strand of NC_057710.1, from coordinate 98,459,284 downwards.
GAAATCAGTGACACAATCAGCTCGGAACACACCAGCAAAACCTGATGAGACTGTTTATCAATAATTTATCTAAACTTTTTATGCTACACGCTTACTTATCTCATTGTACATTGCCTTTAAACAATGGTCAATGTCTCGCAAGGATGATACGTGAGTGCACTGCATGGTGCCTTTACATGGCTCAGTTTATGAACACTTTGGAGGAAACATTGTTAATGACTCAGAGATCACCATTGTGGTACATACTCTCTAATTTTAAGAATATACCTGCTTGTGCTGGACATGACCACCAGAAGAAATACTTTCTCTATCTACCCTATCAACTCCTTTGTCATCTGTAATATCTCATTTTTTTTAACTGTTGATTAAATCCAATCCAAGATTTGCCTGTGAAGCCTCTGTTCACAAATTGACCTTGTCGCTCTGGAATCATTCTGATGAATTTGTATTAGACAATCTCCAAGGCTATGTGCAGTACCTAGCACTGAATGTAGTACTGCAAACTAGTCCTCACCAGATCTCCGAGCAGGTTTAATTTAACTTCTATCTCTTTGTATTCCAGCATTCTTGACATTAAAGTCAATATGTCATCAGCCTTTTAAATTAGATTTTGTACCTATCCATTGGCCTTTGGTGATCTCTGTACATCGATTCCTAATTCTTTACAGATTCTACTTACTTATAAGATGTTCTGCCAAAGTTTTGCCAATTTAAGAATATGCATTTGCAGCTTCCTCTGCACATTTGCAGCACCGAGATAATATCTATAAACACCAGCCCTGCATAGCGAATGAGTGTTTTTGAAAATAAGTTGGTTTTGTTCTTCGAAAGATTGAAAACTAACTTTCAAATTGAGTTGGTCAAGGTGACAATAGTCATCCAATGTTGTGAAGAGCTATTTAGGACCATTGGCCAGAAGGATTCAGATAATTGATCAATTCTAAAGAAGCAACAAAGAGGATTGATAAGGGCAGAGCAGTGGATACGACCTAGATGGACTTCAGTAAGGTGTTTGCCAAGCTTCCTCATGGTAGACTGGTGAGCAAGGTTAAATTGTATGGAATAAAGGGAGAACTAGCCATTTCAATACAGAACTGGCTTGAAGGTAGAAGTCAGAGGGTGGTGATGTAGGGTTGTTTTTCAGACTGGAGGCCTGTGACCAGTGGTGTGCCACAAGGATCATGCTGGGCCCACTGCTTTTCATCATTTATATAAATAATTTGGATGTGAAAATAGGAGGCATAGTTGGTAAGTTTGCAGATGACACCAAAATTGGAGATGTAATGGATAACGAAGAAGGTTACCTCTGAGTACAATGGGATCTTTATCAGATGGGCCAATGGGCTGAGGAGTGGCAGATGGAGTTTAATTTAGATAATTGCGAGGTGTTGGCATTTTGGAAAGGCAAATCAGAGCAGAATGTATACACTTAATGGTGAGGTCCTGAGGAGTGTTGCTGAACAAAGAGACCTTGGAGTGCAGGTTCATTGTTCCTTGAAGAATGTGTTTGGTATGCTTGCCTTTATTGGTCAGGATATTGAATATAGGTGTTGGGAGGTCATGTTGTGGCTGTACAGAACTTTGATTAGGTCACTATTGGAATGCCACATGCAATTCTGGTCTCCCTCTTATAGGGAGGATGTTGTGAAACTTGAAAGGGTTCAGAAAGGATTTACAAGAATGATGTCAGGGTTAGAGGGTTTGAGCTATAAGGTGAGACTGAATAGGCTAAGGCCTATTCAGAGGAAGTGGAGGAGGTTGGTACAATTACGGCATTTAAAAGGCATATGGAAGGATTTAGAGAGATACGACCAAATGCTGGTAAATGGGACTAGATTTATTTAGGATATCTGATGAGCATGGACGAGTTGGACTGAAGATTCTGCTTCTGTGCTGATTTTCTCTATGACTCTATGACACCGTTTAAACTACCTGACCCTAGAAATAAGGTATATGAGCAAGGGGCAGAGGACAGTAATCTGACAGCCATTTTCTCCCAATGGAAGATGGACCAGAAAAAGAATCTAATATTCACAGAATTCCGAGGATGCAGGAAGAGACCATTCAGCCTATCATGACCACATACACCCTCTGAAGAGCATCTCACTCAGACCCAGCTCCTCCCCCTATAACCCGGCATTTTACTGTGGCTAATGCACCTAACCTGCATATCCTGGACACCAGAGGATAATTTAGTATGGCTAATTAACCTAGCCTGCACATCTTTGGACTTTGGGAGGAAATCTACACAGACACAGGGAGAGCGTCCAAACTCCACACTGTCAGTTGCCAAGGCTGGAATCATGCCTGGATCCCTGGTGCTTTGAGGCAGCAGTGCTAATCACTGATCCACCATGCCACACATTAGCTAATCTTCTTGGATTAATAGTCTAGCGATAATACCACTAGGCCATCACGTTGCTTTAATTAATTAATATTGGTGAACCATACCCAATTGTTAAGTTTGTATACTTACCTTTAGCTAATTAACTCATGTAATCTGGATGTACGCATGCTCGGTGAGCCAAAAGGTTCATTTTCAGACGTCTTGTCACCATGCTAGGCAACATCTTCAGTGAGCCTCCGAATGAAGCACTGGTGGTGTAGCCCAATTTCTGTTTATATGTTTGAGTTTCCTTGGTGGTGTCATTTCCTATGGTGATGTCATTTCCTGTTCTTTTTCTCAGAGGTTGGTAAATGGGATCTAAGTAAATGTGTTTGTTGATAAAGTTCCGGTTGGAATGGGGCAACACATCCATCCTAGGACAAGACAAACAGAGACACGCATGAGAATTTCTAGAAGCATGGCATTCCAACTGGAACTGTATCAACCAACACATTGACTATAACCACAAATGACAAAATGAACAATACATAGTTTTACAAAGCAAAATATATGCTAGCAACGCAGGGCAGCTATTCAGGTTATGATACCTGGAATGGGACAGGAACTTGCAGAGTGTACAGGAAAAACTACAGAGTCAAAGGGTAAAAAGCCAAAGTTGGTGGCTTTTTAAACTTAAATATATGTAGCATTCAGGATAGAGAAGTTAATTAACTATGCAATGAGAGGTTAAAGGATTTGACCTTCATCCAATACAGATTGAAACTGGGAACTAATTATTCAGGTAAAACCAAACAAAGAACGGTGGATGATCGAAAATGAAACAAAAGTTGCTGGAGAAACTCAGCAGGTCGAGGGAACTCAACATCTGTAGAGGGAAAGCAGAGTTGACATTTCATGTTCAATGTGCCTTCTTCAGAACTGATAATAGCTGTGATTTTACAAAAGGCCAGGCAGAAGGGCAGAATGATGCGGTGGCTTTGCTAGTACAAAATGGAATAAATATGATAGTGAGAAATTAACTTGAATTGGAGGGACTGGTAGCAATATTCTATGATAGGACAAGGAATAAATCAGAAAATAATGAGGTATTATAAAAAAAATTAATACACTAATCATTGATTACTCTAATCTTCATGTAGATTGCAAAATCCAAATTGACAGAGGTAGGCATGAAGAAGAATTCATAAAATGTATTCAGGACAAATTCCTAGAAAAAATATGTTGTGTATCCAGCCAAGAATCAGGCCAAACAAACAGAAGTTGCTGGAAAAGCTCAGCAGGTCTGGCAGCATCTGTGGAGAGAAATCAGAGTTAACGTTTTGGGTCCAGTGACCCTTCCTTAGAACCCCTAGAGTCAGGCTATTTTGGATCTAGTACTGAGTAATGAAGCATGTTTAATAAATGATCTCAACGTAAAAGATGCCCCAGGAAATAGCAACCATAACACGGTAGAAGTTAACATTTGGTGTGAAAACAAGAAATTGGGGTGAGTAAAGAAAACAATGTTAAACTTAAACAATGATAACTACAGAGGAATGAGGGCAACATTGGCTGAATTGGACAAGAAAATCAGTTTAACAGAAAGACGGGTTGAAGAGTAAAGACAGACTGGTAAGAAAATTGTTCATGACTCACAACTAGATGTATCTCAGTAAGCAAGGAATATTCTAGGAAGGGGATAAAATAACAATGATTAACCAGTAAAGTTAAGGTAAGTATCAAATTGAAAGAAGGAAAAACATAAAATGTGGCAAAAGTTGTGGTAAACCAGAACATTGGGAGAGTTTTAAGAAAAAAAGTCATTAAATCATAGAATCATAAAGTGCAACATATGAGAAACACCTGACTTCAACTTAATCTCATTTACCAGTACTTGGTCTATAGCCTTGAATGTTATGACATACAAATACTTTGTAATGAATGTGAGTCAATTCGTCTCTACCAACCTTCCAGACAGCTCATTCTAGACTGTCATCATCCTCGAGGTAAAAATGCCTTTCCTGTGTCCCCTCATGACTGACCCTTCTAGTATATATGACCAAAAAATAAAAAAGATGGAGAAAATAAACCTTAAATGTTACCTGGCAAGCAATATAAAAATATACAGTAAGAGCTTCTTCAAATGTATGAAAAGGAAGAGGTAAGCCAAAATAAACACAGGCCCTTAGAAAATAAGGTTGCAGAAATAATAAGGGGTAACCAGGGAATAGCATTGGTCTCTGTGATAGAAGACACTAATAGCATTGTAAAAATGCCAAATTATCAAAGGGCAAAACGGAGGGTGAAATAATTACAATAATTCACTAGGTAAGGGTAATTAAGGGGGCTTAAGTCTGATAAATCCCCTGGACTTGATGGGTTGCATCCTGGGATATTAAAGGAAGCAGCTACAGAGATAATGCATGAACTGGTATTAATCTTCCAAGAAACCCATGATTCTAAAAGTGTCCCAAAGGATTGGGAAATTATTAATGTAGATTAGATTAGATTAGATTATTTACAGTGTGGAAACAGGCCCTTCAGCCCAACAAGTCCACACCGTCCCGCCGAAGCGCAACCCACCCATACCCCTACATTTACCCCTTACCTAACACTACAGGCAATTTAGCATGGCCACACACAGTCAGTCGCCTGAGGCGGGTATTGAACCCGGGTCTCTGACGCTGTGAGGCAGCAGTGCTAACCAATGTGCCACCGTGCCACCCACTTATTGAATGTAACAACCTTATTGAAAAAACGAGTTAGACAAAAATAAGTAAGTTAGCTTAAATCTGTCATCGGGAAAATGTTGGAGGATATTGTAAAGAATGTATTAGCAGGGCATTTAGAAATACATATTATGATCAAGTAGAGTCAGCATGGCTTCATGAAGGGGAAATCATACCTGCCAATTTACTAGAATTCTTTGAGAAGGTAATAAGTAGAATAGATAAAGGGGAAACTATTAGATGCAATATATTTGAATTTTCAAATGGGGTACAATAATGTAAAACACATAAGGCTACTTAATATGATAAGAGCCCATGATGTTAGAGGTAATATATTCACATCGATAGAAAATTAACTAACTCTCTAGTAGAAGACAGAGAGTTGGAATCAGAGTTGGGGGAGCATTTGCAGGATGGCAATCTTTAACTTGTGGAGTACCACAGCGTACAGTGTTGGGGTCATAATTATTTACAAAATATATCCAGAATGTACTTTAGTCAAATTGCAAATAACACAAAAAACGGTGGAAAGGAGAATAGTGAGGATGACACAAAAAGATCTTCACGTTTATAGAGAGAGGTTCATTGAATGGACAAAAACTTGTCAGGTGGAATGTAATGTGGGAAATGATGTAATTATACACTTAGGCAGGAAGAATGAAGGAGTTGAATATTATTAAGTGGAGAAAGACTGCAAAAAGCTATAGCACATAGAAATTTGGAGGTCATTGTGCATAAATCACAAAAAGCTAACGTACAGGAAGACAGATGCGGTGTTGGACTTTATTTTAAGGAGACTGAAGTATAAAAACAAGAAAGTCTTGTTAAACTATACAAGGTAGTAGTTAGACCCCAGTTTTGGACCCTTTCTCTCAGGAGGCAGCCCAGAGAAGATTCATTAGGTTGATGCCAGATTAGTCTGATTATTTCTCCATTTGTTTTTACATGACTCTATTTACTTCAGAAAAATTCCACCAATTTGCATAGATACTATTATTGACAGTTCCTATTTCTATGTGGAAGAAGAGAATGGCAGTAAAGATAATTTCAGGAGCCTCAGGAAACAAAACCCAGCAGGTGAACCTATGAACAGACAATACCCATGACAGGGAGTACAGACAAAGGGAAAGTTTTCTAGATCTAACATAGAAATACATAAGGCATAAGCTATTTAGTCCCATAGCCTGACTAGGAAGACTGCCAAAGCCTGTCCACCATCTACAAGGCACAAGTCAAGAGTATGATGGAATATGCCCCACTTATCTGGACGTGTGCAGCTCCAAGAACACTCAAGAAACTTGACCATCCAGGACAAAGTAGCCCACTTGATTGGCACCATATTTGCCAACTTTCATCACCTCCACTGACGCTCAGTAGAAGCATTATTTACCATTCGCAAGTTGCATTGCATAAACTCACCAAGGCTCTTTTGACCACACTGTACCATCTGGAAGGACAAGGGCAGCAGATATATGGGACCACCAACAGCAAGCTCCTCTCCAAGTCACTCAACATTTTGACTTGGACATGTATCATTGTTCCTTCAGTGACATTGGGTAAAAATCCTAGAACTCGCTCCCAAATAGCATCATGGGTCTATCTATAGCACAACTTCTCAAGGGCAACAAGGGTAAGGCAGTAAGTCTTGGCTCAACCAGTGATATTCATATTCCAAAGATTAATAAAAGAACAAATAAATTCCAATGGAATTCAACTCTCTGAAATTCAGGGAACACAGAACAGTTTATGTAACCTCTCCTACAATTTAGCTCCTCAAGTCCAGATGCAATTCTGGTAAATTTACTCCCTTCAAGGCCAATAAACCCTAATATGTGGTGTCCAGAACTGCTCATAATAATCGAGGCCGAGTCGAATTAAGACTGTGTTTTGTTTCATTTTGTCATAGGATATGGGCATCACTCACAAGATAAATATTTGTTGCCGAACCGTTAATGTTCTTGAGCTGAATGCTTGGTAGGCAACTTCAGAAGGCATTTAAGAGTAAAGCACATTAGTATTGATCTGGAGCAAGTAAGGACAGTCTGACATTGGGGAACTGGACAAGTTCTATATCATCTGATGATAGAGTCATGGTCACCGTTACTGTGCTTAGCTTTATATTCCAGATTTATTAATTTGATTTAAATACCATCACATACCATGGTGGGATTTGAGCCCATATAGCCTGGGCCTTTGGATTCCTAGGCAGTGACATTACTGCTACACTGTTACCTTCCCCCAAAAATTATGCCACTGAAGTATAGCTTCCCTTGTATTCAAATTCTCTGGATATAAATATCAGATTCCATTAGTCTATTGATGATTTTCTGAACTATTTGTGAGTAAGTATATAGTCTCCGAGTCTCTTTAGATCAAACTATTTTAGCTTTTTGCCACCTAGAAATACTCTGATCAGTTGCCTCTCTCAATAGGTTTCAAAATTGTGGGCAGGAGATAGGAATTAGGATTGTCTTTGTAGAAGCTGTCAGAGTTCCAGCAGCTTCGCAATTATAACGTGAAGAACTTGGCATCTTCGTGTCCATTTTGACTTCGAGCATCACTGCCACCAGGCATATGAAGCAGGTGGTGAGATTTGAGCCAATGCATTGAAAGGAGATGATAACACCAGAGTTTTACCTCATTTTCCATTATCATCTCAGCAATGCTGGATATGGTCAACACCAACATTTAATAGATGACCAGTGTTACCAGACAACATTGCTAGATTCTTTAGCAGCCTGCTGCAAAACGCCTAAATATGGAGAGAGAAATTACCTATTTAATATTTCTAGTCATTGATTCTTTTTTTCCCATGGAAACAGTGAGGGTGATGCCTGCTGTAGCAATGTGGATGCTATAGTAATCATCATTGTGGTTCTGTTCGCCGAGCTGGAAGTTTTTGTTGCAAACGTTTCGTCCCCTGGCTAGGCGACATCATCAGTGCTTGGGAGCCTCCTGCAAAGCGCTTCTTTGATGTTTCCTCCAGTGTTTATAGTGGTCTGTCCCTGCCGCTTCCGGTTGTCAGTTTCAGCTGTCCGCTGTAGTGGTTGGTATATTGGGTCCAGGTCGATGTGTTTGTTGATGGAGTTTGTGGATGAATGCCATGCCTCTAGGAATTCCCTGGCTGTTCTCTGTCTGGCTTGCCCTATGATAGTAGTGTTGTCCCAGTCGAATTCATGTTGCTTGTTGTCTGCGTGTGTGGCTACTAAGGATAGCTGGTCGTGTCGTTTCGTGGCTAGTTGATGTTCATGTATGCGGATTGTTAGCTGTCTTCCTGTCTGACTGCCAGACTACTGCGACCCCTAGGACTCACAACGGCACACAAACCAACAGCCACGCTCAGACAACAACTCACCAGAACGAAGGACCCGATACCCAACATAAGCAAGACGAATGTAGTGTACAAAACACCATGCAAGGACTGCACAAAACACTATATAAGACAAACAGGAAGACAGCTAACAATCCGCATACATGAACATCAACTAGCCACGAAACGACACGACCAGCTATCCTCAGTAGCCACACACGCAGACAACAAGCAACATGAATTCGACTGGGACAACACTACTATCATAGGGCAAGCCAGACAGAGAACAGCCAGGGAATTCCTAGAGGCATGGCATTCATCCACAAACTCCATCAACAAACACATCGACCTGGACCCAATATACCAACCACTACAGCGGACAGCTGAAACTGACAACCGGAAGCGGCAGGGACAGACCACTATAAACACCGGAGGAAACATCAAAGAAGCGCTTCGCAGCAGGCTCCCAAGCACTGATGATGCTGGAGCAGGACTTCAATCTGAAGGGGTGGATGAGTGCGGCTATTCAGATAGCCGTCAAGGTAACTATGAAGCTAGATTTTTAACCAATTGGTGGCTTCCAATAATCCGCTAGGGGCCTGGGTGGGATCTATCAATCCTCAGTGCACAAATGTATTAAGGTTATTAAAGTTTGGGTGCTCGTTGTTGTGGTTCTGTTCGTCGAGTTGGAGGTTTTTGTTGCAAACGTTTCGTCCCCTGACTAGGCGACATATCAGTGCTTGGGAGCCTCCTTCGAAGCGCTTCTTTGGTGTTTCCTCCGGTGTTTATAGTGGTCTGTCCCTGCCGCTTCCGGTTGTCAGTTTCAGCTGTCCGCTGTAGTGGTTGGTATATTGGGTCCAGGTCGATGTGTTTGTTGATGGAGTTTGTGGATGAATGCCATGCCTCTAGCAACATGAATTCGACTGGGACAACACTACTATCATAGGGCAAGCCAGACAGAGAACAGCCAGGGAATTCCTAGAGGCATGGCATTCATCCACAAACTCCATCAATAAACACATCGACCTGGACCCAATATACCAATCACTACAGCGGACAGCTGAAACTGACAACTGGAAGCGGCAGGGACAGACCACTATAAACACCGGAGGAAACGTCAAAGAAGCGCTTCGCAGGAGGCTCCCATGCACTGATGATGTCGCCTAGCCAGGGGACGAAACGTTTGCAACAAAAACTTCCAGCTCGGCGAACAGAACCACAACAACGAGCACCTGAGCTACAAATCTTCGCACAAACTTTGAATAGTAACCATCAATTACCGTCAAATCCCTCCCACTGAGCTACCAAGCACCGTCAGGACCGTGGCAAAAATATTAACACAATGTTGAGCCCAAGAGATTCATTTGGATAACACCAGCCCAACTAGGTAGGCAATGTGTTTTCCCACAACACCTTAGGTTGGAGAGGAGAAACTTAGGCTCTGTTTTTTCACACAAATAAATCTGAAAAAAAACATGATGTGGGTTTTGTTCTCTGTGTGAGTTAAATTACACATCGCTAAAATCTTACTTGGTATTGGTTGGCTTGGCATAAGAAATCCTGACAGCTTTTTTTCTGTCATAATCATTCCAGTATCTAATCCGTACAAAATTTCACAGTATAGTGGCCTACCAGACGGAGCACTTTTCAAACTGACAGGCATTTTTTGGCTGTAATCCTGCCTACAAGCCAAGGGAAAGGGATTAGAGCCTCAATTTTCCAGTAAACTGAAAAGTTCTTGTTCCTGCATGCGCAGATTCCCAGATGCTGAGTTGGAACTTACACTGTGTGCAATAGGAGAAAGAAGGATTTCTGTCTTTGTCAGTGAATGGGACCCTTTCCAGAAACGGCTGGTTCAGAATTTGTGGGAAGGGACTGGTGACAGAATAATTACCGTCAACACATCCAAAAGAGCTGCATGCAAATCAGAAAGAGTCACTTAATAGGATGGGTTATAGCTCACAGAGGCCATTCAGCTCAGCGTGTGTGTCAGTCTTCTGTGGAAACAAGTCATCGTATGCTATTCCTTTGCTTAAACTTGAAAACTGTTCCTTTTCACATGATGATCCAGTTCCTATTTGAATGCCACTATTGAATCTGCTTCAGCCATATTCAGGCTGTGCATCCAAGAGACCACATGATGGAGAAAGATGGTTATCTGCTGATAACTTGTTGAGCTTTCTTGATGAAAATTAAAAATCACACAACACCGGGTTATTTGTCCACCCCAGTCCAACGCCGGCTATTCCACATCATGGTTACCATTTCTTGTTCAAGATGCAGCAATGGTAAAATTTGTTTGATTAAGGACTAGGATCAAATACAAAGAGTCAGAGAGGCGCTCAAGGTGCAGTGGTGGCATCCCTGTCTCTGAGCCAGGAGGTCCAGATGTGTCATAATATGTTGTTTAAACACAATCTAGTGTTGGTTGGCATAGTGAATGGCACCCTTTGGGACTGGAGGTCCAGGTTTAAGTCCCATAACATATCTGAAGAGGCTCTATAAAAATAAAATTAAAAATAATTTATAAAGAGAGGCATCAGGGAACACAGCAATTATAAATTGAAGGCAAGATCTGCAAGTCTGCATCCTGTAAATAAACCCGCTATCTTGTTTCATACTTCACCATCTGGCTTGGATCAATTTAACATGGCAGCTAAGAATAATTGTCTAAGGTAAAGATTTGAAACCAAAAGAAATTCTGTCAAAAGGACAGTAATATGAGTTGCTGTTGAGGAAAACACTGAAACCAAATACAAAATGTCACCATATGATTGAACAGGTGAACAACAAGACTGCAGAAATTCTATTTGGGAAAGTGCTTGCGTTCGAATTGTTAGGTTGCTGAAGTGTTACAGGTGGACAAGCTCCTGGTTTTAGCTGAAGTTAAATTCACAGATAGCCTTTTGGTATTATCACTGGGATGTTAATCCAGACAGCGAGAAAGTGAGGACTGCAGATGCTGGAGATCAGAATCAAAAAGTCTGGCGCTGGAAAGGCAAAGCAGGTGGAAAGGCAAAGGCAACATCCGTGGAGCAGGACAGTCGATGTTTCAGGCATTAGCCCTTCATCAGGAATTAATCGACTGGGGCTATTTTCCCTGGAACAGGTGACCTTACAGAGTTTTATAAAATCATGAGGGGCATGGATAGGATAAACAGACATGGTCTTATCTCCAGGGTGGGGGAGTCCAAAACTAGCTGGGATGGGTAAAATTTAAAAGAGGCCTAAGGGGCAACTTTTTCACACAGAGGGTGGTGCTTGTTTGGAACGAGCTGCCAGAGGAAACGGTGGAGGCTGGTACAATTATGACACTTGAAAGGCATCTGGATGGGTATATGAATAGTAAGGGTTTAGAAAGGTATGGGCCAAATGCTAGTAAATGTGACTAGATTTATTTAGGGTATCTGGTCACTAATGACAAGTTGGATGAAAGGGTTTGTTTCCGTTCTGTACATCTCTATGGCTCTAAGTGGGAATTCCAGGCAGAGTGGGAAAGAGGTGCATTATTTAAGCTTTCCTGGAGGAAATAAAGTCTTCAGAGTGAGAGGTGACCAGGAAAGAGAAATAAAGTGCAGATCAAGAGGCCTACCTGCACTGAGACCAATGATGGCAATGGTGCCATGAGTGCAGGGAAAACAGCTGATTGCTTCCAAGAGAGGAACTTTGTGAAACTACTATAACTAGGGAGAAGGAATTAAGTAAACGGTTGGGATTAAAGGCAAAATAAGTGTGGATCAGTGTGAGGTCGTCCATTTTGGCCAGAAAAATAAAAGGGTAAATTATTATTTAAATGGGAATTATTATTTAATAAGAAAAGCAATGGAATCCTGGACTTTATTGCAAAAGTACTGGATTATAAAAGTAAAGAAGTGTTCTTACAATTATATAAGGCACTGGTGAGATCACATCTGGAATACTGTGTTTAGTTTTGGTCTCCTTAATTAAGGAATGATGTGGTATCACTGGAGGCAGTTCAGAGGAGGTTCACCAGGTTGATCCCAGGGATGAAAGGGCTGTCATACGAGCAGCGGTTGAATAGCTTGGGCTTGTACTCACTGAGGTTCAGAAGAAGGAGGGGAGGGGAATGATTGTGGGATATAACTTGCTAAAAGGGATTGATAAAGTGGAAGTTGAACAGATGATTCCCCTTATGGGACAGTCTTGACCAAGAGAGCATTGGTATGGAGTGAGAGGAGGTAGGTTCAAAACTGAGATGAAGAGAAAATACTTCTCTCAGAGGGTTGTGGATCTGTGGAACTTGCTGCTCCACAGTGTGGTAGAGGCAGAATCGATCAATAGATTCAAGAAAGAAATAGATATATTTCTGATCAAGAGTGGAATAAAGGGTTATGGGGAGGAGGCAGGAAAGTGGAGACCAAAATAAGATCAGCCATGATCATGTTAAATGGCAGAATGGGCTTGAACGGCTGAATTGCCTACTCCCACCCGTAATTCCTAATTCCTGTGTTCCTATAAATAGATTTGGTTAATACTTTCAATCATCGATGTGAAAGTTTGATATTAAGTTTGTGTTTAAGTCTCCGAACTTTATATATTTTTTGAAGAAAAGCTTGGATAAGTTTTCAAAACAAATCTGTACTAATTTTATGGGTAACAAGGGGTTTTTAGTGTTGTGGGATGGCAGGTCAGAAGGGCCAAACAGAGTGAGCATCCTGAGGTATATGTAAGTAATGGACACAGCAAGTGTCCCTGACAAACAGATCAGCAGGAAGGTGTCACAGGCTGCACAAACATGAGCTCTGGGGTTCAGAACTTGAGCAGCAACTCTGCGTTCTTGAGCTTTACTGTGGGCAAAGGAGAAGAATGAAAGAGTAACAGTTAAAGGGGATTCCTTAATCAAAGGCTCAGGCAGAGATGTCTGTGGTCATATAAATGAGTCCAGCATGTTGTGTTACCTCCCTGGTGCCAGGGTCATAGATCTCATGGAGAAGTTATAGGACATCCTCATGAGGGGGTGGGATCTGTCAGAAGTCATGGTCCATATTGGTACCAACAGAAAATGTATTTATAGGGATGAGGTCTTAATAGACGATTTCAGGGAGGTTAGAAGGAATTTAAAGTACAGGATTCAAGAACATGGGATTTTAAAAAATGTATTGCTATGGATTAATGATTGGAGCTGAGAATGTGTTGCTGGAAAAGCGCAGCAGGTCAGGCAGCATCCAAGGAGCAGGATAATCGACGTTTCGGGCATTAGCCCTTCTTCAGGAATGAGGGAAGTGTGCCAAGCAGGCTAAGATAAAAGGTAGGAAGGAGGGACTTGGGGGAGGGGTGTTGGAAATGCGATAGGTGGAAGGAGGTTAAGGTGAGGGTGATAGGCCAGAGTGGGGTGGGGGCGGAGAGGTCAGGAAGAAGATTGCAGGTTAGGAAGGCGGTGCTGAGT
>NC_057710.1:98440342-98445311 GCF_004010195.1 Chiloscyllium plagiosum | reverse complement strand
GTGGGCGCAAATTTTGCATTTCTTGTGGTTGCAGGTGAAGGTGCCGGGAGTGGAGGTTGGGTTGGTGGGGGGTGTGAACCTAACGAGGGAGTCACGGAGGGAGTGGTCTTTTCAGAACACTGATAGGGGAGGGGAGGGAAATATGGATTAATGATTGGTTAACAGAAAGAAAACAGAACCTAGATGTAAATGGGTCATTTTCACATTGGCAGGCTGTCATTACTAGGGTAATACAAGGAGCAGTACTAAGGGCCCCAACTATTCACAATATCTTTCAATGATTTGAAGGTGGGCACTAAATGTAATTATTCCAAAGTCGAAGGTTATACGAAACTAAGTGGAAATGATATGTTGTACGTAAGATGAAAAGTGGCTTCAGATGAAGTTGGACAGCTACATGAATGGGCAAGGACATAGCACATGAAATACAATACAGAAACATGTAGTTGAATTAACTAGATAGAGGCTGGCATCCCATTACCAAGTCACCCTTCAATTACATGTGGAGATCCCTTCATGCTCATCCAGTTTCTTCAGTGCCAGCTCTCAGAGTAGAGTCATAGAGGTGTACAGCATGGAAACAGACCCTTCGGTCGAACCCGTCCATGCCAACCAGACATCCCAAACAAATCTAGACCCACCTGCCAGCACCCGGCCCATATCCCTCCAAACCTTCCTATACATATACCCATCCAAATGCTCTTAAATGTTGCAATTGTACCAGCCTCCACCACATCCTCTGGCAGCTCATTCCATACCTGTACCACAACCTTTGTGAAAACGTTGCCCCTTAGGTCTCTTTTATATCTTTCCCCTCTCATCCTAAACCTTTGCCCTCTAGTTCTGGACTGCCCAACCCCAAGGAAAAGACTATGCCTATTTACCCTATCTATGCCCCTCATAATTTTGTAAACCTCTGTAAGGTCATCCCTCAGCCTCCGACGCTTCAGGGAAAACAGCCCCAGCCTGTTCAGCCTCTCCCGTCAGCTCAAGTCCTCCAATCCTGGCAACATCCTTGTAAATCTTTTCTGAACCCTTTCAAGTTTCACAACATCTTTCTGATAGGAAGGAGACCAGAATTGCACACAATATTCCAACAGTGGCCTAACCAATGTCCTGTACAGCCGCAACATGACCTCCCAACTCCTGTACTCAATACTCTGACCAATAAAGAAAAGCATACCAAATGCCTTCTTCACTATCCTATCTACCTGAGACTCCACTTTCAAGGAGCTATGAAACTGCACTCCAAGGTCTCTTTATGAAGCAACAGTCCCAAGGACTTTACCATTAAGTGTATAAATCCTGCTAAGATTTGCTTTCCCAAATTGCAGCACCTCACATTTATTTGAATTAAACTCCATCCGCCACTTCACAGCTCATTGGCCCATCTAGTCCAGGTCCTGTTGTAATCTGAGGTAACCCTCTTCGCTGTCCACTACACTTCCAATTTTGGTGTCATCTGCAAACTTACTAACTGTGCCTCTTATTCTCGCATTCAAATCATTTATGTAAACGACAAAAAGTAGAGGACCCAGCACCGATCCTTGTGGCATTCCACTGGCCACAGGCCTCCAGTCTGAAAAATAACCCTCCACCATCACCCTCTGTCTTCTACCTTTGAGCCAGTTCTGTATCCAAATGGTTAGTTCTCCCTGCATTCCATGAGATCTAACCTTGCTAATCAGTCTCCCATGGGGAACCTTGTCAAACGCCTTACTGGTCCATATACATCACATCTACTACTCTGCCCTCATCAATCTTCTTTGTTACTTCTTCAAAAAACTCAATCAAGTTTGTGAGACATGATTTCCCACGCACAAAGCCATGTTGACTATCCCGAATCAGTCCTTGCCTTTCCAAATACATGTACATCCTGTCCCTCAGGATTCCCTCCAACAACTTGCCCACCACCGAGGTCAGGCTCACCGGTCTATAGTTCCCTGGCTTGTCTTTACCGCCCTTCTTAACAGTGGCATCACATTTGCCACCTCCAGTCTTCCGGCACTTCACTTGTGACTATCTAGCTCTAATGCAACGAGGGGTATGTCAGCTTGCAAGAGATCAATTGTGTTGGGGTTTATGTCGTCAGAGGTACAGGCAGACGTTTCTGTGGCCAGCAGAGAAAAAGCAGAACAGTGTGTTGTTTCCCTGGTGCCAGGATCAAGTATGTCTCAGAGAGGGTGAAGAATGTTCTCACGGGCGAGAGGGGCCAGCAAGAGGCCATTGTCCACATTGGAACCAATGACATAGGAAGGAAAAAGGTTGAGATTCTGAAGGGAGATTACAGAGAGTTATGCAGAAATTTAAAAAGGAGGTCCTCAAGGTTAGTAATAGCTGGAATACCAACAGTGCTAGGAGCTAGTGAGGGCAGGAATAGGAGGATAGAGCAGATGAATGCATGGCTGAGGAGTTGCATGGGAGAAGGATTCACATTTTTGGGATCATTGGAATCTCTTTTGGGGTCGAAGTGACCTATACAAGGAGGACAGATTGCACCTAAATTGGAAGAGGACTAATATACTGGCAGGGAAATTTGCTGGAGCTGCTCGGGAGGATTTAAACTAGTAAGGTGGGGGGTGGGACCCAGGGAGATAGTGAGGAAAGAGATCAATCTGAGACTAGTACAGTTGAGAACAGAAGCAAGTCAAACAGTCAGGGCAGGCAGGGACAAGGTAGGACTAATAATTTAAACTAAATTAAACTAAACTAATAACTTAAATTTATTTTAATGCAAGGGGCATAACAGGGAAGGCAGATGAACTCAGGGCATGGTTAGGAACATGAGACTGGGATATCATAGCAATCACAGAAATATGGCTCAGGGATGGGCAGGACTGGTAGCTTAATGTTCCAGGATACAAATATTACAGGAAGGATAGAAAGGGAGGGAAGAGAGGAGGGGAGTGACATTTTAATAAGGGATAGCATTACAGCTGTGCTGAGGGAAGATATTCCTGGAAATACATCCAGGGAAGTTATTTGGATGGAACTGAGATATAAGAAAGGGATGATCACCTCATTGGGATTATATTATAAACCCCGCCCACAACAGTCAGAGGGAAATTCAGAAACAAACTTGGAAGGAGACCTCAACTATCTGTAAGACTAATAGGGTGGTTATGGTAGGGGATTTTAACTTTCCAAACATAGTCTTGATTGTGAAAGTAAGCTCGGAGGCGGAGGCGACGGAAGAATTGTTCGATGTCACGGCGTGTATTAAATTCATTGATGCGTGGACGGAGGGGGATGAAGGTGAGTCCTTTGCTGAGGACTGATCGTTCGTCCTCAGTGAGTGGGAGGTCTGGAGGGATGGTGGAAACTCGGCAGGGCTGGGAGATGGGATCTGGTGTGGGTGTAGAGCTGGGAGTGGGGTCAGAGCAAGTACCTGGAGTGGGTGTGATGGTGGGGGGAATGGGGGTGGAGGCATGAGCAGGGGTAGTGTTCCCCTCAGGGTTCTGGGGGTTGGGGATAGTGACAGTGGGGTCTGTGGGGGGCGTGTCAGCAGAATGCAGGTAAGTAGCGCTGGTGGGGTCGGAAGTGGTGGCAGACACGGCCCCCCCAGTAGTCAGAGGGAAATTGAGAAACAAACTTGGAAGGAGATCTCAGCTATCTGTAAGACTAATAGGGTGGTTATGGTAGGGGATTTTAACTTTCCAAACATAGACTGGGACTGCCATATGTTAAAGGTTTAGCTGGAGAGGAATTTGTTAAGTGCATACAAGACAATTTTCTGATTCAGTATGTGGATGTACCTACTAGAGAAGGTGCAAAACTTGACCTACTCTTGGGAAATAAGGCAGGGCAGCTGACTGAGGTGTCAGTGGGGGAGCAGTTTGGAGCCTGCGACCATAATTCTATTCGTTTTAAAATAGTGATGGAAAAGGATAGACCAGATCTAAAAGTTGAAGTTCTAAATTGGTGAAAGGCCAATTTTGACAGTATTAGGCTGATTGGGGGCAGATGTTCGCAGATAAAGGGATGACTGGAAAATGGGAAGCCTTCAGAAATGAGATAACAAGAGTCCAAGAAAGTATATTCCTGTCAGGGTGAAAGGAAAGGCTGGTAGGTATCGGGAATGCTGTATGACTAATGGAATTGAGGGTTTGGTTAAGAAAAAGAAGGAAGCATATGTAATGTAAGGACAGGATAGATCGAGTGAATCCTTAGAAGAGTATAAAGGAAGTAGGAGCATGCTTAAGACGGATATCAGGAGGGCAAACAGGGGACATGAGATAGCTTTGGCAAATAGAATTAAGAAGAATACAAAGGGATTTTACAAATACATTCAGGACAAAAGGGTAACTAGGGAGAGAATAGGGCCCCTCAAAGATCAGCAAGACAGGCATTGTGTGGAGCCACAGAAAATGGGGGAGATACTAAATGAGTATCTTGCATCAGTATTTACCTTGGAAAAGGATATGGAAGATACAGACTGTAGGGAAATAGACGGTGACATCTTGCAAAATGTCCAGATTACAGAGGAGGAAGTGCTGGATGTCTTGAAATGGGTAAAGGTGAATAAATCCCCAGGACCTGATCAGGTGTATCCAAGAACTCTGTGAGAAGCCACAGAAGTGATTTCTAGGCCTCTTGCTGAGATATTTGTATCATCGATAGAGTCATAGAGTCATAGAGATGTACAGCATGGAAACAGACCCTTTGGTCCAACCCGTCCATGCCGACCAGATATCCCAACCCAATCTAATCCCACCTGCCAGCACCCGGCTTATATCCTTCCAAACCCTTCCTATTCATATACCCATCCAAATGCCTCTTAAATTTTGCAGTTTTACCAGCCTCCACTACAACCTCTGGCAGCTCATTCCATACACATACCACACTCTGCATGAAACAGTTGCCCCTTAGGTCTCTTTTATATCCTTCCACTCTCACCCTAAACCTATGCCCTCTAGTTCTGGACTCCCCGACCTCAGGGAAAAGACTTTGTCTATTTATCCTATCCATG
>NC_057710.1:98389842-98436187 GCF_004010195.1 Chiloscyllium plagiosum | reverse complement strand
CTCCCTCACCACCAGACGCCTGGAGGAAGAACGCCTCATCTTCCGCCTTGGAACACTTCAACCCCAGGGCATCAATGTGGACTTCAACAGCTTCCTCATTTCCCCTTCCCCCACCTCATTCTAGTTTCAAACTTCCAGCCCGCACTGTCCCCTTGACCTGTCCGGACTTGTCCGACCTGCTTAGCTCCTTTTCCACCTAACCACTCCACCCTCCTCGACCTTGCCTATCACCTTCATCTCCTCCCCCACTCACCTATTGTACTCTATGCTACTTTCTCCCCACCCTCACCCTCCTCTAGCTTAACTCTCCACGCTTCAAGCTCTCTGCCTTTATTCCTGATGAGGGGCTTTTGCCCGAAACGTCGATTTTGCTGCTCGTCGGATGCTGCCTGAATTGCTGTGCTCTTCCAGCACCACTGATCCAGGTCTATAATACAATCCCAATGAGGCGATCTTCCCTTTCTTATTTCTCAGTTCCACCCAAATAACTTGCCTGGATGTATTTCCGGGAATATCCTCCCTCAGCACAGCTATAATGCTATCGCTTATCAAAAATGCCACTTCCCCTCCTCTGTTGCCTCCCTTTCTATCCTTCCTGTAACATTTGTATCCTGGAACATTAAGCTGCCAGTCCTGCCCATCCCTGAGCCATAATTCTGTGATTGCTATGATATCCCAGTCCCATGTTCCTAACCATGCCCTGAGTTCATCTGCCTTCCCTGTTATGCCCCTTGCATGGAAATAAATGCAGTTTAATTTATTAGTCCTACCTTGTCCCTGCCTGCCCTGACTGTTTGACTCACTTCTGTTCTCAACTGTACTAGTCTCAGATTAATCTCTTTCCTCACTATCTCCCTAGGTTCCACCCCCCACCTTACTAGTTTAAATCCTCCCGAGCAGCTCTAGCAAATTTCCCTGCCAGTATATTAGTCCCCTTCCAATTTAGGTGCAATCCATCCTTCTTGTGCAGTTCACTTCTACCCCAAAAGAGATTCCAATGATCCCAAAAATGTGAAACCTTCTCCCATACACCAGCTCCTCAGCCACGCATTCATCTGCTCTATCCTCCTATTCCTGCCCTCACTAGCTCCTAGCACTGGGAGTATTCCAGATATTACCACCCTTGAGGACCTCCTTTTTAAACTTCTGCCTAACTCTCTGTAATTTCCCTTCAGAATCTCAATCTTTTCCCTTCCTATGTCATTGGTTCCAATGTGGACAATGACCTCCTGTTGGCCCCTCTCCCCCGTGAGAACATACTGCACTCTCTCTGAGACATCCTTGATCCTGGCACCAGGAAAGCAACACACTGTTCTGCTTTTTCGCTGCTGGCCAGAGAAATGTCTGTCTGTACCTCGGACTAGAGAGTCCCCTAAGACAATTGATCTCTTGGAACTTGACACACCCCTCATTGCATTAGAGCCAGTTTCAATACCAGAAACTTGGCTGTTTGTGCTACGTTTCCCTGAGAATCCATCACCCCCTACATTTTCCAAAACAGCATACCTGTTTGAAATGGGTATATCCACAAAAGACTCCTGCACTAGCTGCCTACCTCTCTTACCTTTCCTGGAGTTAACCCATCTGTGTAAATGTATCTGAGACTTTCCCCCCTTCCTATAACTGCCATCCATCACGTACTGTTGCTGTTGTAAATTCCTCATTGCTTCTGTCTCTCCAACCGATCCATTTGATCTGATAAGATTAGCATTCAACAGCATTTATGGCAGATATAATCTGCAGTAACCCTGAAACACTCTTTAAATCCCTCATCTGACAGGAAGTACATATCACTGTACTAAAGGCAATTTTTGCTCCTTGACGATCTTTGACAGAAAATAACACCATCTTATTCCTCTACAAAACACTGCCCCAGGTTAAATTAATAGTAATGGCTTATGTTTTAAGTTTAATCAAGAGACATATCTCCAAAAACATATAATCAAGAAAGAACCCACTCTACTCACTACTGCAGCCTCTCTATTGGACACACTTAAAGCAACAATTAACTTATCTGATTCTGTGCTGTGAACTTGGCCCAAACAGGTTCCTCCAATATTAATTGTGAATTTCACTGTTTGTTAATTTTCCCAGATGCACTCCAATGTCCTGCGATACATGAATTCAAAACAGCAAAGGCAGTAACTATGCAGGTACTGTCTCTCTCTCTCTCCTGCAATGTCCTCACCATGTGCTTCCTTTGTCTGTTCTTCTCCATTTTAAAACTGCTGTTGTTTTGACTTTTTTTCCCAAAGTTCCAAAACAATGCAACAGCATATAAAACAGTAATTGCTCCTCCTGGAATTCAAGGAAATCACCTCCAGCACCTAAAATACCTCAAAAAAAGGAGCAGCTATTAACAGCTATGAATTTTTCCCATCCTCCATCTTGGATTGCCCAGAATCCAAAACAGAATCTGAGACACTCCTGTTTCTATCTGTCAGCCAGGGCTCCCTGATTCATCCAGATTAACAGCCCCAACCAGGGAACTCATATTCTATGAGGTAGACCTGACTGACCTTGTTACAATCACAGTAGGTTATCCATTTTGGCAGGAAATGCAATTGTCCAGATTATTTCTTAAATGGTAAAGGTTGGAAACTGTAGAATCAGTGTAAGTTGCTGAAGGATAATATGTAGGTATAGCAGGTTGTTAGGAAGGCTAATGGAATGTTAGTCTTTATTGTAAGAGAATTCAAGAACAGTATTGAAGTCTTATTTCAGTTGTATAAGAGGTTTATTAACTGTGTACAGTTTTGGACTCCTTACCTCAGGAAAGCTATTATTACCATAGAGGGAGTGCAGTGAAGGGTCACCAGACTTGTTCCCATGATAGTAGGACTGCTCTATGAAGAGAGATTTGACAAACTGTGTCGTTATTCCTTTGATTCAAAGATGAAGGTGTGATCTCTTTGAAACCTATAAATATTTAAAGTGACAGACAGGATAGATGCAGGTCAGATTAGCGCTCTGGTTGGGAATCTAAAACCAAGGGGGACAATTTAAAAATAAGGGAGATGTTACCTAGGTCTAAGCGAAGGATAAATTATTTTACTCAGAAAGTTGTGAATCTTTGGAATTCTTTACCACTGAGGACTGTGGAGGCTCAGCCTTTGAGTATGTTTAATGTAGAGATTGATAGAATTCTGACTACCAGTGATGTACAGGGTTATGAGGATAGTGTGGTAAATGGCATTGAAGTTTCCGATCAGCCATGATTGTATTGAATGGCAGGGCAGGCACGATGGGCTGAATGGCCTACTCTTGTTCCTATGTTCTTTTTTCTGGTTGCAAAAGTGTCTTGGATTCCTTTTTTTGTTAGCTGCAGTGTCTCCTAATATTCTTTCTTTGCTTCTCTTATTTGTTTTTCCGAATCTCCTTTGACCCCTTTACAATCAGCATGGTTTTTAATTATATGAACCACTAGGTGTCTGTCATGCACATTCTTTTTCTGTTCCATCTTACTTTCTACAACTTCCCTTATCCTTGGAGATCCAGAAACGTTTTCCTTATCATTCTGAGAACAGCAGCAGTCTATCAAGGCAGTGCTGCCTCTCAGTGAGCAGTACAAACACCCACCCTCTTAGATAACCAAAAGGCTATAGAATCAATAAAGGGACAACCAGCAGATGAGAAGCATAATCCAATGACTTAGCTGTAGCATTCCAAGATGTAATTACCACAGACTTCTGTCAAAGCAGCTCCTCTTACTGAATGTTGGATTGACTGGCTAATGTCTCAACACTGTATGAGAGTATAAGAGAGATATTGCTCAGTGACAGTATGGGATCAATCCAACAGACAAAAGTCTACATTTGCGTCTTCATCACAGACAATGAAAATCAATTGTTGATTGATCTGTTCCACTGCATTATCTTCTTTTAAGGCATATGCCTTGGGTTAACCACCCAAACAGTGAAAACATTAGTCTACTCTCATATATTTAAAATGACCATGAGGTATGAATCTATCAGATTTGTACAACAACTGTAATTGCTAACATCAAAGCAGTGACATATCTGTATATAATACACTCTTTATTTGACTATACGAAATGAACAAATCACTCCTAGAATATTTATGCATTGCCAAAATTAAAAGGGAACTTTGCCAACATCCCTTGTTCACAATTTCTTATTAAACCTCAGTGAAAAAAGTGAAATGAGTTTACATAGAATTGTAATGAGAAGATTGCAATCAACTGCCATTGACATCAAAGTATCTTTTGACTGAGTGAGGCAGCAAGAACCCCAAATAAAACTGGAGTTAATGGGAATCGGGAAAAGCTCTCTATTGGTTGGAATCATTCCTGGCATATAGGAAGGTAGTTGTGTTTGTTGGAGGTCATTCATCTCAGCTGCAGGAGTTCCTCAGGGTGGTGTCCTAGGCCCAACCATCTTCAGTTCCTTCATTACATTTTCCCTCCATCATAAGGTCAGTAATGGGAATGTTTGTAGATGATTGCACAAAGTTCAGTACCATTCACAACTCCTTCGATACTCAAGCAGTCCATCTCCAAATGCAACAAGACCTGGACAATATCAAGACTTGTGCTGACAAGTAACATTCACATCACACAAATATTAGGTAATGACCATCTCCAATAAGAGATGATTTCACCACTGTCCATTGAATTCAATGGTGTCACAATCACTGATTTCCCCCATTAGCCACATCCTGGGAGTTACCATTGACCAGACGTTCAACGAGACTCACCATAATATATGGCTACAAGAGCAGGTCAAAGGCTTGAATACAACAACTTTTAACTCATCTCCTGACTCTCCAAGGCCTATACACCATATGCGAGACACAAGTCAAGAGTGTGACAGAATATCCTGCAATTGCCTGGATGGATGCAGCTCCCACAACACTCAAGAAGCTTAACACCATTCAGGATAAAGCTGTCCACTTGATTAGCACCTCATCTAACACCTTCAACATTCACTCCCTCTGCCAGTGACAGCAATATGTCCGATCGACAAAATGTGTTCTAACTAATCACTAAGGCACCTCACACAGAACCTTCCAAACTGCAACCTCTACCACCTAACAGGATAAGGCAGCATATAAATGAGAATAAACTATTTGCAAGTTCCCCTCCAATCCACACACCATCCTAACTTGGAAATATAGCTCCATTTCTTAACTGTTGCTGGGTCAAAATTCTGAAACTCTCTCTCTAAGGACATTGTGTGTGTCCACCTACAGTACATGGACTGCAATATTTCAAGAAGCCAGCCAACCACCCTTCTCAAGGGCAACTGGGTAAGGGCAATAAATGCTGACACAGCCACTGAAGATCACATCGCTTAAAACATTTTTAGAAAAAGGAGCTTAACAGGGAGTGCAGTGTGTTTGTGCAGAGGTCTTCAACTAGTTTAATGTGAACTTAAAACTAGTCATTAAGAGTTCAGAATGAAATGAGTATGCAATTTCAATAAAAGCATTAATTATTTACTTACAGCTTTAAATGATCTATACACTGGCAGGTTGATGTGCAGTTCTGATTTCCAGCTTAGAACATTCAGCTTAGAAATTCTTCATAGTCACAAGAGCATACTGAATGTGATTTTGTGATGAATTGGGTACATTTTAAGAGGAACAATGATGAAAGGCAACATGCGCTAAATGGTACCATTTACGGAGGGCCGTAGACTCAAAAATCTGGATGTAATTGGATACGTTGATAAGGCTGCTAGTAAAGCACAACGATGCCTGGCTTTTTAAACTGAGGTGGGCTGTACAAAAACATGGAAGATATGGAAATCAGGGATTAGGCTGCAGTTGGAATATTTTGTCCTATTCTGAACCCACACTTTAAAAAGGTTATCATCATTTGGGCAGAGGAAATGTTTTAAAAAGATACCAGAGATGCAGGATTCCATTATATGAAGAAAGTAGTGAACTTACTGTCATCCTCCTTAAAGCAGAGAAGATTAAGCAGAGATTTATTCTAATTTTGATCAAATGAATAGGATGAAAACATTTTCACTGGCAGAAGAGTCATTAATAAAAGATCACAAATTTAAGGTAACAGCAACAGAACCTGAAGTGAACTAAGAGAAGTTCACTTAATCAGATCGTATTAACCAGAGTGCGCTGTTTAAAAGGGTGATAGAGTAAGATGTAATAACAACTTTGTAAAGGAAGTTACAATGGCAAAAATTCCAGAATAGAATAGGCAGTGATCTGGAACTAACTGGATAGCTCTTTCAAAAAATAAACCATTGTAGTCATGAAGGGCTCTTCTGTGCAATCTTATTTCATGTTTGCTATGATTTGGAGGTGCTGGTGTTAGACTGGGGTGGATAAAGTTAAAATCACACAACACCAGGTTATAGTCCCACAGGTTTATTTGGAAGCACTAGCTTTCGGACCACTGCTCCTTCATCAGGTAGCTCTGGAGCAGGATTATAAGACACAGACTTTATAGCAACTGAACAATATATTGAACAAATTTAGATTGCTGTTAAGTCTTTCATCTTTTAGAATGGGTTGCAGGTTTTGGTTCATTAATATGTAAATCCCGAACTTCTTTTAATTCGCATTCATGAGATAACAAAGTTTGACTGAGCAGAAGTTGATAGCCAAGTTCGGTACCTATGGGAATGGCCTCAACCTGGACCTGGGTTCATGTCATACGACAGGTGACCCCACTACACTATACTCTCTCTCGCTCGCACACACACAGACCCTCTCTCATACACACGTTCTCTCTCGTACACACACATATATACACCCCACACACGCGCACACATGCAAACACACACGCTCTCATGCGCAGTACATGCACACACTCACATGCACACACTCTCTCTCTCATGCGCACACACACATATAAGTCTATGTAGTGAATTTGCAGTTGCAGAATTGTATTTGCAGATACATTCTATTTTGCTCAAAAAGCATACAATCTGTAGGCTGTCTGTCCCTATGACATTTTATAAATTCCACTTTGGAAATAGAATCAGTCTGACTCAAGGTTGGAATACAGACAGACTCTAACCTCACACCTTTAATGCATTGTCTGAGCTGAGATGTCACCTTTATTTATAAAACCTTAAGTTATCCCAAGGCTGTGACTTAAAGGAAGTTCTGGAATTTGCATATTAATGAACCGAAACCTGCAATATATTCTAAAGAATGGAAGACCATCCACCTATTGTACTCTTAGCTACCTTCTCCCCAGCCCCACCCCCCTCCCATTTATCTCTTCACCCCGGAGGCTCCTTGCCTCATTCCTGATGAAGGGGTTTTGCCCAAACCGTCAATTTTCCTGCTTCTCAGATGCTGCCTGATCTGCTGTGCTTTTCCAGCACCGCTCTAATCAAGACACTATTCTAGGTTTGTTCAATTTATTTTTTCAGTTACACAACACTGTGATCTTGTGTTATAAATTCTGTGTCTTATGGTCCTGCTCCACAGCTACCTGCTGAAGGAGCAGCGCTCCAAAATCTTGCACTTCCAAATAAACCTATTGGACAATAACCTGGTGTTGTGCGATTTTTAGCTTAAAACTATTTAGATGGGGCAGAGCCCTTGTGTGTCTGTATTGTTGTTATGAAAGGACATTCACCATTTTTACCCAATCTGGTCTATGTGTGACTCCAATCCCACACCAGTGTCGTTGACTATTATCCTCTTAGGTGCCCAAGGAAGCCATTTAGCCGTATCTGGCTGTTACAATTCAAGAAGGCCCACTGACACTTTTTTTTTTGGCAATTGTGGATGTGTAATAAATGGCAGTCTTGTCAATCTTGCTCATATCCCAAGAAAAATGCTTTTAAACTCTGGTTGGATTTTGGGACATAAAAGCATGTTTTAACAATGTAAAGCTTAGAACTGGTTAACACATATCAGTGATTCCGTAATGTGAGCTCAGCTCTAATGGATGAGCTTGTTTCAGTCGGGTGAACAATTTGCCTGAATGGCCCACTGATTTAGATTTATATATTAGAACTGAGGGATGGATGCCATAATAAGTTAAAATTTTCAGATCAGGCAAATTTTCTCTGAGGGTCATGTTTGAAATTAGCTTAATAGAGCAAAGTCAGGGAACATGGAGTCAGGGAACAAGTGGCATAATAGAATATTAACTGGCTTCAAGGCAGAAGACTGAGAGTGGGTAAAAAGGGCAGTTTTGTCAGAGTGGAGAAGTTGGGAAGTGGCATTTAACAAGGATCAATACTGGAACTAACACTGTCCACGATTTATATGAACAATTTGAACTTTGGAATCAAAATGCAAATTCCAAATTTGTAGATAATATCTATTTGGTCAATGCAGATGAAATCTGCCATGAATTACAGATGTGTATTAATAATGTTGCAGAATGGGTAAATAATTGGCAAATGAAATTCAATGCAAGTACGTGAAGGAAGTACATTTTGGTAGGAAAAATAAATAGGTCACTTATTAGTTGAAAGGTGAAAGTCTGAGTGGAGCAGAGGAACAAAGGTATACAAACACACCTATCACTAAACGTTGTGACATGTGTTAGCAAGGTCATAAGAAAAGTAAACCAATCGCTAGACTCTATTTTAGATGGTGAAATGGACAGGTAGGGAAATAATGCTAAAGCTGGTATTCTACCTTGGGTAGAACACACATAGATTGCTGGGGGCTTGGTACCATGCCTTTAAAATGGTGACAACCTGTCCATCCAGCTGCATCATGCTTTGAGTCCAAACACCTCAATGATGAAGCAGAGAAGCAGCAAGAGAAGTAAAATCGAGAGCAAACTTTGCACTTGGATCTCACCACCTCCTGACATGTCCCTGCCCATGCAAACAAATATCGGAAGGTAAAGAATTGACTATTCAATTACATGAAGCTCCACACCAGATACTCATGAATAAATGTCAGTGTTGAGTCAACGGACAGCCATTGCTGCCGACTACGTGTAGCTCAGGTCGGCACATTATCAATTGGATATCGAGACACTGGAGGGATTGCAGATAACAGCTACAAGGATTATATCAGAAATGCATGTGTATTCATATCATTGGTGAGGCACAGTGGCTCAGTGATTATCATGGCTCCCTCACAGCATCAGGTTTGATTCCCACCTTGTCTGTGTGGAGTTTGCACATTCTCCCTGTGTCTGTGAGGGTTTCCTCCAGGTGCCCTGGTTTTGTCCCACAGTCCAAAGATATCCAGATTAGGTGTATTAGCCATGCTAAATTGCCCATAGTGTTCTGGGATATGCAGGCTAGGTGAATTACCCATGAGAAATGCTAGGTTATAGGGTAGGAGGGTAGAAACTGGAGGTGGCATGTACAGGTCTAGATGAGTCATCATCACAGGAATCTGCACTGAAAATGTTAATCTTTCTTTCATTTTTTTCAGAAATCATGATACACCAAATTCATTTTTCCAGAATGTTGTGTTTATACCAGTCCAGGCCAAGGATTATTTGATTCTGAGTTATTAAAATAAAAGCATTATATTCTCTGAATGTACCACCATCACTTTGATCAATAAATTGCATCATCGCAGCTCCTCCAGCAACTTAATTGGCAAGTACACTGATCTGTACAGAAATCAGCCATATAGACCTGAGTGATACTATCACTCACCTAGGCTGAGATAAATTGTATAATTAGTTCATGGACCAGCTGGGCAGAATGGCCATCTGTGCCATATTGATACTGTGGCTGTTATTAGGGCTATTACAATTTAGCACAAGCAACCATAAGTGATAAAGTTGGCTGGATTCCCGATTCCGACTCACTAGCTATCTGGAAAGTTCATTACAAGAACTAGAGCTGAGCTCACCATTCAGTTATTGTGAAGATGTGTTATATCTGATGAGGTGAAGGTGTTTGTGATTCCATTCTTACAAACCGTGTGGTGGTCAGTAATGTTTAAAGAAACAGGAATCTCCATGAAAGAAGCTAGAGTTCATGGCTGTGAGGCCAACTGAAGGACTTCTCTAGTAATTAAGAATTCAGTCATTATTCAATAGTGGCATCTAATTTCAATTCCCAATTAAGCAGAATGTTAACATAGCTGAGGAGCTCTTGTGGTGGAGTGATAGTGTCCCTACTCTAGACCAAGAGGCTTAGGTTCAAGTCCCACTTTGTCAAGAAGTATGCAATAACATCTTTGAACAGGTTGGCTAGAAAATATTAGCAGCAGTTATATTCTTGTATTTGAAGAGGACTAATTAGCAAAATATTTGTATTCATACTTAAAGTAAATGTTAACATACCTGCAAAGGATTAGGGTCAAATGGGGCAGTGGGAGTGGGCCTGCCTATAGAACAGAGATTCATGTTCAAGTCCCAAATGTTCCAGATATATGTCAATAACATGTCCAAAAAGATTGAGCAAAAATAATTACTTCATACCATCCAGTTTCAACCAGATCTCATACAACATGGAACAATACAGCACAGAACAGGCCCTTCGGCCCACAATGTTGTGCCGAACACTTGTCCTAGCTTAAGCACCTATCCATGTACCTATCCAATTGCCACTTAAAGGTCACCAATGATTCTGACTCTGCCACTCCCACAGGCAGTGCATTCCATGCCCCCACCACTCTCTGGGTAAAGAACCTACCCCTGACTCCCCCCTATACCTTCCACCCTTCACCTTAAATTTATGTCCCCTTGTAACACTCTGATGTACCCGGGGAAAAAGTTTCTGACTGTCTACTCTACCTATTCCTCTGATCATCTTATAAACCTCTATCAAGCCACCCCTCATCCTTCGCCGTTCCAATGAGAAAAGGCCTAGCACTCTCAACCTATCCTCATACGACCTATTCTCCATTCCAGGCAACATCCTGGTAAATCTTCTCTGCAAAGCAGAGAAATGACATCCAGTGAGAGTGAGTAGACTGTTGTTGGGATGAGGTGAAGGAGCCTCTTGGCAAAACCACATCGTCTCCAACCTCATCCGTGTTGGCAGATGTCGTTGGTGATGGTGGGGAGGGCTAATGGAGGGGGGGGTGAAGAGGAGGAACTCAAGCGGCTGCTGCCTGCACCTGTCTTCAAAGGGACCACTTTCAAGAAGAGGTGGTGAGCTTTGCACCCAAGAGAGCATCACGAGGAGAGATCAGGGGCTTGTCCACACTTCCACCCACTTCCCCCTTGGCTCAAAGCTGAAGGCACTTGCTGAGATGCAAGTCCCTCAGTGCTGCCAGACTTCAAAATTCCTTTGGAGCTGCTTCTTGGGAGCTTTTTCTGACAGTCAAGTTCCCACCTCAAATCATGCTCTCGTCTGTGCTCAGCAGAAACCAGTTTCCAAGACGGGACCAGTTATCCGCATCAAGTGCAAACACTTACCTGTTCTACCTCAGGAAGGTTGACTTCAACTGTGCCACGTAGTGTTGTGCTGGAAAAGCACAGCCAGTCAGGCAGCAGCCGAGGAGCAGGAGAGTCGATGTTTTGAGCATAAGCTCTTCACCGTGAATGTGATGAAAGGCTTATGCTTGAAACGTCGACTCCCTACCCTTCACAAATCCGTGCTGGCTGTCCCTAATCAAGCAGTGGCTTTCCAGATACTCATAAATCCTATCCCTCAGTACCCTTTCCATTACTTTGCCACCATCGAAGTAAGACTAACTGGCCTGTAATTCCCGGGGTTATCCCTATTGCCTTTTTTGAACAGGGGCACAACATTTGCCACTCTCCAGTCCCCTGGCACCACCCCCATTGACAGTGAAGATGAAAAGATCATTGCCAACGGTTCTGCAATTTCCTCTCTTGCTTCCCACATAATCCTAGGATATATCCCGTCAGGCCCGGGGGACTTATCTATCCTCAAGTTTTTCAAAATGCCCATGTAGTACTGAGTGAAAGTACATTGTGGCCTGATTGACATCTTGTGACCTCTGAAGTCATCAAGAGCCAATGAAGCAAGACTAATTCACTCAAGACCTTATCTTCCCCGTTGGCCAAGGTACATAGTCTCAGGTTGCAAGTTGTGATATTGCAACTAACATACCTTCACACAGAAGACAAATAGGTCAATGACGGCTCTGGTGGTAAAGTTGTGGGGAAGAGGGTTGTTGGAGGGGGCCTCCTGGTAATTCAAACATGCCAAGGCCATGTTGACACTTTTTTAGGCTAGTTTAAATGAGGTCAGGATGACTAATGTCTATGAGAAGAGCCCTGGCTGGAATGTTATTGAGGGCGGCACGGTGGCTCAAGGGCGGCACGGTGACTCAGTGGTTAGCACTGCTGCCTCACAATGCCAGGGTCCCAGATTCGATTCCTGCCTCGGGCAACTGTCTGTGTGGAGTTTGCACATTCGCCCCGTGTCTGCATGGGTTCCCTCCCACAATCCAAAGATGTGCAGGTCAGGTGAATTGGCTGTGCTGAATTACCCATAGTGAGAGATACATTAGTCAGGAGTAAATGTAGGGGAATGGGTCTGGGTGGGTTACTCTTCAGAGGGTCGGTGTGGACTTGTTGGGCCGAAAGGCCTGTTTCCACACTGTAAGGAATCTAATCTAATCTAAGTCATCATTGTCTCCAAGCTCCAGTGATTTTGGTGAGAATGAATAGCTCTCTCAAGCCACACATCACTGCCAAATAAAATGAAGCACATGCTGTTCATTCAAGTGTGTGATTATCCTCAGTATGGGCTGTGAGAGCTTCATGTATTGCTGGACATCGGAGTGCATCTGGGAAAATTGACAAACCGTGAAATTCACAACTGATCTTGGAGGAATTGTTTGGGCCAAGTTCACAGCTCAGAATCAGCTAAGTTAATTGTTTTAAGTGGCTACAGAAAGTCTGCAGAAGCGAGTAGGGTGGGTTCTTTCTTGATTATATGTTTTTCGAGATGTGTCGCTTGATTAAACTTAAAATATAAATAGATTTAAGGGAAGGGTGTCAAGGTCAAGTGTCCTTTTGGTAAGTCTATGTCCTCTCAGTTGTTGCTAGCACAGACCTCCTGAAAGAGAAATTTCTATGGACACAGCCCAACCTGCTGTCCTGCCTGAGCTCTGACATTTGCAAAAGAACAGCTACAGAAGACACTAGGAAAGCTGCAGCTGCCATTGGCTGCCATATAAGTTGCAGAGGAAGACGCAGCAAGGCAAGAGCTACCATGCGAACGAGAGGTTTCTTTGGGAAACAACTTCAATAGATATAGCTGAAGCTGTCTGCAACTGAGTGAGAGCCAATGTCAACAGAGATTCAGGACGTCCTGAGTCATCGTGTCATTGCAATACCAGTTGCCGAGAGCGGAGCTGTGCTCACATTGACTTAATGACAATCCCTTCCGGGTATCATTATAATGGCAGATGATCAGGAGTTCTTTGCTTG
This sequence comes from Chiloscyllium plagiosum, assembly GCF_004010195.1. Classification (NCBI taxonomy): domain Eukaryota; kingdom Metazoa; phylum Chordata; class Chondrichthyes; order Orectolobiformes; family Hemiscylliidae; genus Chiloscyllium; species Chiloscyllium plagiosum. The sequence goes on along the minus strand of NC_057710.1, from coordinate 98,422,902 downwards.
CAGATTGTTTCAAAGAGCAACTCAGGGTATCTATGACATTTCAAAGTCCTTGACTTATAGGTGTATCAGGCTTCAAACTGATACACTCTTCACAAGATCCATCAATTGATGTTGTTTCCCCCTTGAGGGACTCCCCTACCTGCAGGGAGTTAGGTAACAAGGGGTTTGCAGCCATCACTGGCTTCCTGCAGGTCCAGAGAACAACTGAATCACCCACATAGCAACCACCAACCAGCAATCTTCATCAACAGAAACAATTCCACTCTGTTCATGTCCCATTCACTTGTGACCATGTTGCACATCTGTGCTGGATATCTGTGCTGAGGCTGGTACATCCTGGAAGACTTACAGGTGTGTGGCTTTTACAGAGGATGGTTTTTGGGTGACAAGGATGTCCACTCCATACAAGACGGCTCCTCTAAGAAATCCTTAGATTGCCTCGAGGAGAGATACAATGTTGCCATGCTTCAACCAGGGTCGTTGTAAATCAGACCGTAAGCCTCCTGAGATAAGATTCTAATGCCAGGACCTTTTAGGCAGTATCGTGCAGTCAACCCCAGAGAGGGTGTCCTACATCAAAACAGTGTGCTGTAACCTCCATAATCCATAATCCAAACTGGGGATGAGTTGCCAGATGGAGATATGCAAGATTGAGAAGAAACCTCTGAGGAGGAAGATGTGGGTGAGGATGAGGGGCCATGGTAACCATTAATGAGATGAAGACACAGCAGTGCTCTATCAAGTCAGAGAGTCTAGAAACATTGTTGCCTGGTTCCAGGATGATAGAACAGAGTTGAAACTTTCTGTTAATGTAATGCTTTGATTTTTGCAGTTGCCTATCAGCCCCCTTACTGCTGCTGTGTGCAGCATTTCTCTGAATGCAATGAGCATTCATTGTACCATTGCAAGGTCCGAGCTTTCTCTCTGACATTGGTTCCACTACTTGCACTATGAAGTTTGGATCTATTCTGTCTATTCAGTTCCTCAATCAGGAGAAATTGATGCATGATTCAGCAGTTGCTGACCTCACACCCATACATTTTCTCACATGGCTTTGAGAATCATAGACCTTAGGCTCTGATTCCATCCCTGAGATCCATCTGTAACTTGTTAACTCCAACCCCCAGCGGAGAGCTGTGTGGTTCCCTGATAGATGGGGAGACACTCAGTTACCCATTTTGCTGAGAATGAGAGAAAAATCAAATGAGGAGCATTTGAATAGTAGCACATCCAAGAACCTTTTCATCTCCAATTGATACAATCAGACTGCGACAGACATTAGAACAGAGCAAGTGAATAAATATTTATAGGTCACATGGTACATAAAACACATTTGAACCCTCATGTCACCAATGTACACTCAAAATGTTTATCTTTGTTTTCCCTCCCATTACATCTAGATTCATGATGAACATTCCTGATGAAGGGCTTATGCTTGGAATGTCGACTTTCCTGATCCTCAGATGCTGTCTAACTGGCTGTGCTTTTCCAGCACCACACTTTTTGACTGTGATCTCCAACATCGACAGTCCTCACTTTCTCCATCTAGATTCATGCCCAACAACAACGGCAGGAAAATGCGAGTCTGCTAATTCCTGGTGACTTTGAAGACTTTGTCAGGTGAGTTCCTGGTGCTTTATGTCCATGGAGCCTTGGCACAGATTCTCTTGCCCTCCCTCCTTCCCTCTCTCTGCACACTCACACTCCTTGGTCTGATCTACTGCTGACAATAGAGTCATTGGCAGAGGGGAGGCTGAGGGACAGGACAAGTCCAGCATGTTCTGAGAAGAAGCTATAGGAATGACTTCTGTCACTCCTCCTCTCCCTGGGTATCTGCTGACACCACCTTGAGATGAGAGGGCACCTGGACTGAGGATAAGATGCCATGTTCATTTTGTTGTCTTGCCATTGACACTGAGTTGAGCACCCATAGCTGGAGCAATGGAATACTGGTCTGTGGGCATATTGAAAGCATGCCGCTGCACCTGAGTCTCCAAGTAGGACAATACTCTTTCCACAGAGGCATGTTTGTAGAGCTGAGCTCCTGCTCACTTTAAGAAATGCAAAGAGACTTGGGAGTTCTAGTCCAGGATTCTCTCAAGGTAAACTTGCAAGTTGAGTCAGTGGTTAGGATGGCAAACGCAATGATGGCATTTATTTTGAGAGGACTTCAATATAAAAGCAGGGATGTACTTCTGAGGCTTTATAAGGAGTTTAGATGCCCACTTTAACTCCAAAGTGGAAAATCTTCAGCACAGACTTGCTTTATTCTTTAGCGTTAGGAGCTGTTTAAAGCCTGCTAAAACAGAAAACAGTTTCTTTCATTGCTTGTTTTCTCTTTCCCAATCTACTCAAATTGCAAACAGAGAAAAAAAAAGTTGATCCCTCTGCCTGCGATGAGCTTTTTATTTATGGTTTGCTTCTTGACTGTTCATCCCAAGGCCTTGCTGGGACTATTCAATACAAACTCAATGTGTGACTTGGGATGAGGTGGAGTGCAATTCACCCTCTTAACTAATGCACAGTCACCTTTTCACCATTGACAGCTTCCGTCCTGTCTGTGACCCTGATTATTATCATTGCCCGATCCTCCAATGATCTGAACGGTTGGAAGTCCAGCACCGTTTCCTTGGGAATGATGTGCCCATTTATCATGCAAGGACAAAAGTGAGTGATATCAGATACTGCTGACCTCTAGTTGATTATATCTGGTCCAATTCATTAGGAGCTATATGTTGCAGTGGCTCAGGACAAAGCAGCAAAAGGGATCTGAGACCAGCAAGTGCCCTGGGTGCATGAGGCTCCTCAAATGATGTGTTTGCCAGAGTGTGCATAACCAGAGGGTGCCCTGAGGATTAGGGACGGCACTCATTTTGCTAAAACATTTCAGGTCATTGAATCTTTGGCATTGAATCATGGACAGTTCAACACTTCAGCAACTGACGGTGTTGTTATTTTGAAAGGACTTTTCATAGCCTTTTCCTGTCAGTCTCTAGATACAGGAGTTCCCTCCTCTCCCTCATGGCCTCTGGCAGCATTTCTAGTTAGTTATCAGGAAAATGAGGGCCTGTCCTGCTCAGAGTCCACGATTTCTGTCCTCATGCAGCCCGAAGTTCAGTGGCGGTCTCCTCTCTCATGCTGACGCAGGGAAATGGGAGCCACAGTAACAGGCCACCAGCGTCTTCTCAAATAGGACCTCGATATGGGAAATAAATACTGGCCTTTTTCTGGCAGCATTCAAACCATTCGAATTAATTATTTTAAAATCTTGTCATACCAGGAAGTGTTGCAAGTAAATTGGTCACCACGCCTTTTGCTAATTAATGTTTGGTGGAGAGCATTGTTTCCAGAAAAAAGAAACAATTGTTTGTAGTCAATGTTCTTTCATGCCATTTACATAAATGACTAACTTCCAATTCAAGCAACTGATACTTTTGCAGTTTTGAGAACCATTTGAATGGAAGAAATGTGAGATGCTTTAACACAAAACAAAGATGGGACTTAAGAACACTTTTTCCATTCAAATGAGATGGCTCTGCTATTAACACATTGTTTCACTCACCCTTTATGCTTATACAGTGGCATGTGAAATGTTAAGAAGGTTACATTTACGCAATCTATACATTCAGAAACATTGCCTGAGGTCAAAATGTACATTCTAGCCTCAAATGCTGGATGAATGACAGAAATAGTAGCTGAATGAACTCTCAAGTCGCTTGGAAAGGGTCTTTTACGTTGCAGTATTTCCTTACCATGCTAGGTTCAAGACTTGAGGTGACTTTTTTTCATTTGTGACTCAACGTACAATTGCAGCATTACCATAGTATAAGCAGAACAAAAGCTATACACTGTACATTTTTGTTTTACATGCTGTTCAGTATCTCCTTCATTTCATTACATTCACCTTGACAAAAGTAAAACTTAGGCAAAAAGTCATCATAAAATGAAATGTATTTCCTGACTCAGGTATATCCCCTGAAAAACTAATATAATATTGAAATATTGTCATAATGCATACAACATTATGAATATGGAATTACAAATTTGAAATATTTTAAAAAATATTTGTTGTGGTAAACAGAAAATCAGATGGGCCATCTATTTCAATACAGTCTGTCCCAACAGTATTGGAAATGGTCACCTTTGCTATCCTTTCTGCCAACTCTTAAAACCATTAGCTCTCCCATGAAAGGACCACTCTTCCATTTCTAAAGCCACCTGTATCATCATCACATCCACCTTAGAAACTATAATATCTGTGTATAAAAATAGTCTGCTCCTAAGATGGCCCCAGAGTAAGAACAGAAACTTGTCACAGAATGTTGTCACAAGAGACTTCCTGATCATTAGCTCTTGCTTAAGAGTCTAGATTAGAGTGGTGCTGGAAAAGCACAGCAGTTCAGGTAGCATCTGAGGAGCAGTAAAATCGACGTTTCGGGCAAAAGCCCTTCATCAGAAAGTATTCCTGATGAAGGGCTTTTGCCCGAAACGTCGATTTTACTGCTCCTCGGATGCTGCCTGAACTGCTGTGCTTTTCCAGCACCACTCTAATCTAAACTCTTAAACAAGAGCCAATGATCAGGCAGTCTCTTGTGACAATATTCTGTGACAAGTTTCTGTTCTTTCTGATGAAGGGCTTTTGCCCGAAATGTCGATTTTACTGATGATGGATGATATGATGTATATGGAGGCTGGTGGGGTGGTAGGTGAGGACCAATGGAGTTCTGTCCTGGTGGTGATTGGAGAGGCGGGGCTCAAGGGCAGAGGAGCGGGAAGTGGAGGAGATGCGGTGGAGAGCATCATCGATCACGTCTGGGGGGAAATTGCGGTATTTGAAGAAGGAGGCCATCTGGGTTGTTCGGTATTGGAACTGGTCCTCCTGGGATCTGATGCGGTGGAGACAAAGGAATTGGGAATATGGGATGGCATTTTTACAGGGGGCAGGGTGGGAGGAGGTGTAGTCTAGGTAGCTGTGGGAGTCGGTCGGTTTAATAGCAATCATTATATACCAAAATTGCATTCCACAGGTAAGTCTGAGATAACATGAAACAATGAGGTTACATAAGCATCTTCCAGTATATGATGTGGAGGTGCCGGTGTAAAGTACTTTGAGATAAGATGAGAATGAGATCTTTATATCATTAGCTCACATGCTATTATGCAACAATGATATTATGAGCATGATTCTTTAAGACATACTGACTGTGAGACAAAACACAACATTCGCCTTTTTGCAAAGATATAAAATCATCTCAAACAGATATACATGGTTGTACATAGGCACATAGTGTCAATGCAATAATTATACAAACAGGTAAAACAGAGCTCACATGACAAATATTTCACAATTCAATGCAATTCTTTAGAGGTTTGACAACTCATCCTGATCTGGTGACCATATGTCTGCCTGGAGAGGTATGCATTGTTCTCTAACAATTGTGTGATGACTCAGATGTCTTGTTGCTTGTTGTTGTCACTCAAAATGACAGCACAATCAACATCATTGGAGTGTTCTTCCTCACTCTCATCATGCATGATTAGCTATCATTCTCTACTTCAAGCTGGTTTCTGTTCCTTTGTAATATAGTATCATGATCAATAATGATTTCATATGAAAACAAAATATGTGGATGCTAGAAATCTGCAATAAAAATAGAAAATCCTGGAGAATTCAGCAAGTCCGACAGCAACTATCATGAGAGAAACAGAGTTAACATTTCACCAGAGCTCTTCAGTTCTGAAGAAACATAGAAATAGGAGCAGCACTAGGCCATTCGGCCTTCAAGCCTACTCCACCATTCATTATGGTCTCAACCATTCTCTGTGGCCAAGAATTCCAAAGGCTCACAAAACTTTGGGTGAAGAAATTTCTCCACATTTCAGTGCTAAATGGCTTACCCCTTATCCTTAGACCCTGATCTCTGGATCTGGACACACTCACCATCAGGAATATCCATCCTACATTTACCCTGTCTATTCTCTCCCTCAAGTCTTCTAAACCCCAATGAATATAGTCCTAACAGATCCAGTCGCTCCTTATACATTAGTCCTTGAATCCCAGAAAGTTATATTGGGCTCAAAACATTATGTCTGTTTCTCCAAGGATGTTGCAGACCTGCTGAGTTTCTCCTGCATTTTCTTATTTCATGACTTCATATGTTCTGGGCTGATTGCATATGTTAGAAATCTTCAGTATAGGTACGCACTTCTAATACACATTCACTGCCCAGTGCAGAGTTTTGGAAGTTCTCTTCCTGCTCAAAAGCTGTGTATCCTTTTCATTATCTTTGGTCTTTAAAGGAAAATGTCCTGTGTGTCAGATTTTTTGACAATTTATCATTGCTGGGCAATGATGTTTGCACTTGCCTTCTGAGCATGGGTTATACGGGAGATGGCATTTCCTTCCTCATTGGTGTCACACAAAAAAGCATCAATGTAATACTGCAGCTGTACAAAACTTTGGTGCAGCCGCACTTGCGAGTATTGCGTATAGTTGTGGTCACCATATTATAGAAAGGATGCAGAAGTTTTGGAAGTGTTAAGAGGAGATTTAATGGGATGTTGAAGGGAAGGCTGAGGGCCTTAGGGCTGTTTTAAGCTTGAGAGGTGACTTAATTGAGACATATAAGATAATCAGAGGGTTAGGTAGGGTGGACAGTGATACCCTATTTCCTCGGATGGTGATGGCTAGCATAGCTTTAAATTGAGGGGTGATAGATATAGGACAGATGTCAGAGGTAGTTTCTTTACTCAGAGAGTAGTAAGGGCGGGGAACGGCCTGCCTGCAACAGGAGTAGACTCACCAACTTTAAGGTCATTTAAATGATCATTGGATATGCATATGGATAAAAATGGAAGAGTGTCGGTTTGATGGACTTCAGATTGGTTTGACAAATCGGTGCAACATTGAGGGCTGAAAGGCCTGTACTGTGCTGCAATGTTCTATGTTCTATGTTCTAAGTCTTAATGATCATTGACTTGACAGTACAAGCCATACATTTTGCTAGATCATTTATGGGCAGATAATGGGGCGACATGTAATATAGGTCTTTACCCATTTAAACCACATATATTGAAACAGTTTACCAGTGAACTGCAATCTGTTATTAGAAGCTGTCTGGTACAGGATATTGAATAAGTTGAAAGTAGCCCTCATTGTGTCAGCAATGATCACACTTTTTGTATTGTTAAGTCATCAAGTAATGAGAAATTTAGACTAATGATCCATAATAAGGATCTGGTCTTCCCTGTTCATTGTGAATGGGCCTGTTGTTGCTTCCGTCTTAAGATTGGATGGCACACAAGGGGTTGTAGTTTGTATCTGCTGAAAGAGTGATACATTTGGCATGGCCCACATGCATTCTAGAGTTGTTGGCTGTCCTGGTTCATCCCTGGCCCAGTACCCAGACAACAAATTACATGTGAACATGCATATTAGGAGCAAAAGTATTCCATTCAGCCCCTCAAGCCTGCCCTGCCATGGTTGATCTGTTTGTGCAGTGAATTCCACATGCTCATCTATCCACAATAACCTCAGATTCCATCATCTAACAAAAACCTCCACCATAACAAAATTCAATTATAGCATCATCACTAACTTCTGAAGCAGAGTTCCAAAGTTGCACGACCCTCTGAGAGAAAAACTTCTCCTCATCTCTCTCCTAAAAGAGCTTTCCCTAATTTAAAAACAGTATCACCCTGTTCTGGACTCACCCACGAGAGGAAACATTCCTATTCCACTTTGTCAAGGTCATTCAGGACCTTATACAAGTCAATCAGGTCATGCATAAGCTCCAGAAAACACATACTCAGTCTATCCAATGTTTCTGCACAAGACAGTCCACTCATTTCCGGTATCAAGTTACTAAACCTCTTCCGAACTGTAGAACATAGAAAAGTACAGCACAGAACAGGCCTTAGGCCCACGATGTTGTGCCAAGGCTTAGTCCTAATGTAAAATATAATAACTTAACCTACGCACGCCTCAACTCACTGCTATCCACGTGCATGTCCAGCAGTTGCTTAAATGTCCCTAATGACTCTGCTTCCAACACCACCGCTGGCAATGCATTCCATACATTCACAACTCTCTGTGTAAAGAACCTACCTCTGACGTCTCCTCTATACCTTTCACCTATTATCTTAAAACTATGACCCCTCACACCAGTCAATACTGCTCTGGGGAAAAAGTCTCTGGCTTTTGACTCTATCTATTAGTGGGGGGCACAGTGGTTAGCACTGCTGCCTCACAGCGTCAGAGACCTGAGTTCAATTCCTGCCTCGGGCAACTGTCTGTGTGGAGTTTGCGCGTTCTCCCCATGTCTGCATGGGTTTCCTCGGGTGCTCCGGTTTCCTCCCACAGTCCAAAGACGTGCAGGTTAGGTGAATTGGCTATGCTAAATTGTCCATAGTGTTAGGTGAAGGGGTAAATGTAGGGGAATGGGTCTGGGTAGGTTGCTCTTCGGCGGGTCGGTGTGGACTTGTTGGGCCGAAGGGCCTGTTTCCACACTGTAAGTAATCTAATCTATTCCTCTCATTACCTTGTATACCTCGATCAGGTCTTCTCTCTTCCTCCTTCTCTCCACAGAGAAAAATCCGAGCTTATTCAACCTTTCTTCATAAGCCCACCAGTCCAGGCAGCATCCTGGTAAACTTTCTTTGCACCCTCTCCAAAGCCTCTGTATCTTTCCTGTAGTAGGGCAACCAGAACTGGACACAATATTCCAAGTGTGGCCTCACCAGGGACTTGTAGATCTGTAGCAAAACTTTGCAGCTCTTAAACTCGATCCCCCTGTTAATGAAAGCCAAAACACCATATGCTTTCTTAACAATCCTATCCACTTGGGTGGCAACTTTGAGGGATCTATGTACTTGCACACACAGATCCCTCTGGTCCTCCACACTGCCAAGAATCCTGTCTTTAATCCTATATTCAGCATTCGAGTTTAACGTTCCAAAATGCATCACTTTGCATTTATCCAGGTTGAACTCCATCTGCCATTTCTCAGCCCAGCTCTACATCCTGTCAATGTCGCACTGCAGCCTGCAATAGCCCTTGATACTATCAATGGCACCTCCAACTTTTGTGTCATCTGCAAATTAACTAACGACCCCTCAACCTCCTCATCCAAGTCAATTATAAAAACTACAAAGCGCAGAGGCCCAAGAACAGAGCCCTGTGGGACCCCAATCTTCACTGACCTTCAGGCAGAATACTTCCCATCTACAACCACTCTCTGCCTTCTGTCAGCCAGCCAATTCTGAATCCAGATAGTCAAATCTCCCTGCATCCCATACTTCCTGGCTTTAAGAATGAGCCTACCATGGGGAACCTTATCAAATGCCTTGCTGAAGTCCATATACACCACATCCACTGCTCGACCTTCATCGACCTGTTTTGTCACCTCCTCAAAGAACTCAATAAGGCTTGTGAGGTATGACCTACCCCTCACAAAATCATGCTGACTGCCTTTAATCACACTATGCTTTACCAAATAGTCAAAAATCCTATCCCTCAGAATTCTTTCCAAAACCTTGCTGACCACAGGCATAAGACTGACTGGTCTGTAATTGCCAGGGATTTCCCTATTGCCCTTCATGAAAAGAAGAACAACATTTGCCTCCTTCCAATCCTCCGGTACGACTCCTGTGGAGAGTGAGGAGGCAAAGATCCTTATCAGTGGCTTAGCAACCTCCTTTCTCCCTTCCCGGAGCAGCCTGGGATAAATCTGGTCTGGCCCTGGGGACTTATCAATCTTAATGTTTTCCAGAAGTTCCAGCACATCAACTTCATCAATCTTGATCTGGTCAAGACTGTAACCCAGCTCCTCAAAGTTTTCATTCACAACAAGTTCCCTTTCCTTGGTGAAAACCAAAGCAAAGAACTCATATAGGGCTTCCCCTATCTGCTCAGACTCCACGCACAAGTTCCCTCCGCTATCCTTGATCGGCCCTGCCTTCTCCCTGATCATTCTCTTATTCCTCATGTATGAATACAATGCCTTTGAGTTCTCCCTAGTCCTTCTTGCCAAGCCTTTTTTGTGCCCCCGCCTTGCTCTCTTCAGTACATTTCTGAGCTCCTTTCTAGCAAGCCTGTAATCTTCTAAAGCTGTGCTAGATCCCTGCTTCCCCCACCTTACATAAGCTGCCTTCTTCCTTTTGACGAGAAGCTCCTCTGTTCTCGTCATCCAATTCTTATCCTTTCTTATCTGTCTCAGAGGAACAAATTCATGCATCACATGCAATAACTGCTCCTTAAACAGTCTCCACATGTCTGCTGTGCCCTTTCTGTGGAACAATTGCTCCCAGTCTGTACTTCCCACCTCCTGGGTCTGATAGCGTCAACTTTCCTTTTCCCCAATTAAATACCTTCCCTCGGTAACTGCTCCTTTCCCTCTCCAAAGCTATGGTAAATGTGAGACAGTAGTGATCACTGTCACCAAACTGTCTCCAATACATTTACATAATTCTGAAAATTAGGAGACTAAAACTTCATACAGTATCTGAGCCGTGATCTCACAAAAACCTTATACAACTGAAGCATAACATCCCAACTTTTATGTTCAGTTCCACTCATAGTAAATTTGCCGTCTTAATTATTTGTTGTACCTGCATACTAACCTCTTATGGCAAATGCACTAGATCTATCTGCAGCTCGAAATTCAGCAGTCATTCTCATTTAGGTAATAGTCTGTTTTTTTATTCACCCTGCCAATTTCACATTTTCCCACATTTTTCAGATTTTTGCCCATTCACTCAACCAGTCTATACCATTCTGCAACCTCTTTATGACCACATCATAACACATTTGTCCACAATATGAGCATAAGATGTATATTATGTTGGTAAGTTTGCAGATGACACTAAAATTGGAGGTGTAGTGGACAGCGAAGAAGGTTACCTCAGATTACAATAGGATCTTGATCAGATGGGCCAATGGGCCAAGAGGTGACAGATGGAGTTTAATTTAGATAAATGTGAGGTGCTGCATTTTGGGAAAGCAAATCTTAGCAGGACTTATACACTTAATGGTAAGGTCCTAGGGAGTGTTGGTGAACAAAGAGATCTTGCAGTGCAGGTTCATAGCTCCTTGAAAGTTGAGTCGCAGGTAGATAGGAGAGTGAAGAAGATGTTTGGTATGCTTTCGTTTATTGGTCAGAGTATTGAGTACAGGAATTGGGAGAAGGGCTCATGCCAAAACGTCAATTCTCCTGATCCTTGGATGCTGCCTGACCTGCTGCGCTTTTCCAGCAACGCATTTTCTGATCTCCAGCATCTGCAGTCCTCACTTTCCCCTACAGGAGTTGGGAGGTCATGTTGCAGCTCTACAGAACATTGGTAAGTCCACTGTTGGAATATTGTGTGCAATTCTGGTCTCCTTCCTATCGGAAAGATGTTGTGAAACATGAAAGGATTCAGAAACGATTTACAAGGATGTTGCCAGGATTGGAGGATTTCAGCTATAGGGAGAGGTTGAACAGGCTGGGGCTGTTTTCCCTGGAGCGTCGGTGACCTTATAGAGATCTATAAAATCTGGATAGGGTAAGTAGACAAAGTCTCTTCCCTGGGGTGGGGGAGTTCAGAACTAGTGGGCATAGGTTTAGGGTGAGAGGGGAAAGATATAAAAGAAACATAAGGGGCAACATTTTCATGCAGAGGGTGGTACGTGTATGGAATGAGCTGCCATACTTGGTGGAAGCTGGTACAATTGCAACATTTAAAAGGCATCTTGATGGGTATATGAATAGGGAGGGTTTGGAAGGATATGGGCCGGGCGCTGGCAGATGCGAATAGACTGGGTTTGAATATTTGGTTGGCATGGATAAGTTGGACCAAAGGGTCTGTTTCCGTGCTGTACATCTCTATGACTCTATGACTCTACAATCAATTGCCAGTGTCTTGTGCATTCAATGCCAATGAGCCCCTGTTGTAACATTGACGTATAATCTTTGGTTATTACTTTTGATATTAGAACTTGTTTTCATTTAAAAATGACTTATCATAATATGCACAGATATTCATATCTGCGTGTCCGAAATGATCAAATCATTTCAGCTGTTTCATTAATACTGCCAGCCATTTCCTGGCTAATGATCTTTTGCAGTTCTTGGAATTGCTCATCTTTGGCCTAGATATAGCAGATCAGACTCGAGAACATCTCCAGCTTTATAGATGAGATACTCAACCTGCAGATCAGGAGGAATATCTCCGTCTTTGTGTAGATTAGATAATCTGCTTAATGTGCCAGATGTAATCATCCTATGTCTCACTTAAAGTCCTTGGAGATCATTAACTGTTTCAATTGCTTCATATTTGGTCTACTCTGTCACAATGGGTATGCTTTGAATTTCATGAATTATAATTATACCAAGGCGGTATGATGGCTCAGTGGTTAACACTGCTGCCTCACATCACAAGCGTCCCAGGTTCGATTCCAGCCTCAAGCAACTGTCTGCGTGGAGTTTGCACATTCCCCCCCATGTCTGCGTGGATTTCCTCTGGGTGCTCTGGTTTCCCCCCACAGTCCAAAGATGTGCAGGTCAGATGAATTGGCCACCTAACTAGTGTTAGGTGCATTGGTCTGGGTGGGTTACTCTTCGGAGGGTCAGTGCGGACTTGTTGGGCAGAAGGACCTGTTTCCACACTGTAGGGATTCTAATCTCAAGGCAAGTGCATTCTGGTGTGACTGCCAATGCTGGATAATTGATACCAACCAGGTGGAAGATTTTGGTAAACCATGGTGAGCTTGGGTATTAACACTGCAGTGTGATTGCGGCAATTAATGGAACTGATGATCTGTTGTATGATGTGAAATGGTCTCCTGTGGGCTGTACCAGGGAACATCACTTGCTGCGGTGTAAGTCTGTCAGGATACCTGCTGGCAATGTGTTGGCAATAGTTTCTGCATCAATTTTAGCTTTCAGTGTGTGTCATTCTGTCCTTTCCAGACATTTGATATTAATGATATTAAGTTTCTGATCACTTTGTATAATCAACGTTGTTGTCAAGTAAACAACATGGAAAGTTTGGCCATCTTCTGAAATTTGCTTTTCGCTTGATTGTCTCAATAATTTGCTTGTGCTTCTTAATACTTTCCTTGCTGCAGGTGTAGTGCTATCCTGTTGTTGATCTGTGTTTTGTTCTGGAATATAGTTTAGCCTTTAAAGCCAGGTATTCTGCACATACATGCCCAAATTTCCTTGGTCCTATGTGCTTCACAGACGTCAAGAATAACTCCTCAGCTTTTGCATAGATGCAACAAAGCAACTTTGTTATAGAGTTGCACAAGACTGACTGTAGCAATGATGTTGGCTGCACTTTAAGCATGTAATTGTGGTTCATTTGCCACTATGGCTTCATACACATCCAACCTGAAATAACGTGTTAACATATGGCACCTTTACTTGGCAAAACAATCCTTCCTAAAGACTTTAATTGATGCGGAGTGTGATGACTAACTCAATAACACTCTCTGACAATTCCCCTTTTCTTTGAAATCACATTCATCTCCTTTGCTGTGACTACCTCCAACAAATTGGTCGATAGGCTCTTGAGGTTGCTGTCTGTATGTTATGAGTGATAGTTTATTAATCCTGAAATTAATTCTTAGCTTCAGCTGGTCTTCAGAATCTTACAGATCTTTTCTCTATCTTTCTAAGTGTCAATGGAATGATCAGATATGATAATCTTGTAAAGACTCTTCTTGCCAATACCAAGCAAGGGTTTTAAAGCTCTTTTCTAAGGATCATCTGTTGCTTGATTTATAATCGATTAGATAATTGTAATCAGTAAGAGTGTCATTGGTTGCCCAATTGATAAAGAGGTTGCCACTATCAATGATTCCACCTTAAAAATGATTTTCTGTACAACGTTATGCTGTATGTCCCTGACTTTGTCTCCGCGAAAATTAAAACGCTCCTTCTTTAATAACAAACACTTTGTGGCTGTGTTATGTGAAACTGTTATGTATGTATCAACAGTTAAAGCACTACAGCACTCTTCCAGCTTTCTGTACTGCAGCAGCACTGGAGTCAGACAACAGGTAAGGAGCAAAACTACAAAGGGTGCTGGACATTTAGGAATGAAAGGAAGCTATGAAAAGGTGGAGTGTGGCTCTATTAATTAACAATAACATTAGCACCATAGAGAGGGTTGACCAAAATGTTCAGGAAACCAGGATGTAGAAGCAGTTTTAGTAAATAAGAGAAATGATAAAGGCAAGAAGTCACTTGTCAGAATGTACAGGCCCGCTACACTAACCATGGTGGAATGGAATATAAAGAAAGAAAGGTACAGTGAGAATCATGGTAAATTTTAATCAACATGTAAACTGAAAATAATCAGATGGGCAATGGTAACTGATTAAGAAGTTTGTAGAATTCCTTTGAATTTGTTTCTTAAAACAGCACATTCTGTAGCCAACAGAGCCTCATTCAGGTATTGAGCAATGAGATTGAATCAATTAATGATCTCATAGTACAGATCACCCCACCCTGCCAGAAAGAATTAAGTTGGCTAAAGTGAACTGGCAAATTGTGTCAAGGAAGATGCGATAAATAGCAGATATTTATATGGATATATACAGGAATTATACACAGAATAGATATATTCCAAAGGAAAAAAAGACAACTGGGGACAGATCATTCTTGCTTAACTAATAAAGTTAAAAATTGTGTCAAATCTGAACTAAAAACATATAATTATTCAAAGGTGGCTGGCAGATCAGAAGACTACAATTACTACAATTGAAATAAAACAGAAACACAGATAGTAACAGTTTCTGTTAACAAATTTTTAAAAATTAGTTAACAGAAGTTATATTAAGTAAGTCTGGAAAATCAATAATGGGAAATGAGGAGGTAGCAGATGAATTGAAAAAGTATTTGCTGTAAAGAATACAAGTAACATCCCAGAAATAGCCATAATTCAGGGAATGAAATAGACATCTATCATGGGAAACATGTAAGACTCTATTTGACAGAATCAACATGAAAGGGAAATCATATTTAACCAATTAATTAGAGATTTTTGAGGAAGTAACTTGTGCTGTAGATCAATGGGCCCTGGGAATGTACTGTACTTAGATTTCCAAAAGGCATTTGTTAAGGTGCCAGAACAAAGGTTTTTTGCAGAAAATAAAAATTCATGGTATTGGGAGTACCATAGCAACATGAATAGAAGATCATCTAACTAACAGACAACAGAGAGAAGATTGTTAAGGGTCATCTTCTGTTTGCAAGGAGAAATGAGTAATATGCCAAAGGGTTCAGTTCTGAGGCCTCAATGTTTTACTATTTGGATGAAGGGATAGTATGACCATTAAATTTGCTGAAACAAAAATATGTAGAAAGATACTTTGTGAAGAGTGCATAAGGAGGCCAAAAATGACTCTTGTCAAAACAAATATGTTTTGAAAGCAGAGGTAGATAGGTTCTTGATAACCAAAAGGGGGAAAGATTTTTAGAAGGAATGTGAAGGAATCAGATTAGCCATGATCTTATTGAATAACAGAACGGATATAAAGGGCTGAGTGGCTTGTTCCTGCTCCTAATTCTTATGTTTATATTTGCCTTTACTGGGACGTGACAGATATGTTTAATACTTTGCTGGCCACAGGTAAAGTACCAGACGACTGGAGGACAGCGAATGTGCTTTCTGTGTTCAAGAAGGCAGCAGGGATAGGCCAGGAAATTACAGACCAGTTAGTCTGACATCAGTTAGGGGAGTTATTGTAAGCAATTATTGAAAAAAACAGGTTTAATGAGTGGACAACGGTCTGGAAAATGTGGGAAAATGTAATACTGTCTATTTTGATAGGAAGAATCACAGCAAAAGCAAATTATCTAAATGGTATGAGATTGCAGAGTTCTGGGTGTCGTAGTGCATGAATTGCAAAACATTAGTATGCAGTTACAGCAAGTAATTTGAAAAGCTGAGAGAATGCTATTGTTTATTGTGAGGGGAGTTAAATACAAAAGTAGGAATGTTATGCATCAAATAACAGGATATTGGTCTCCTTATTAAAGGAATGATGTAAATGCCTTGACAACAGTTCAGAGAATGTTTGCCAAACTAAAACCTGGAGATGGCAGATTATCTTATGAGTAGATGTTAGACTGGCTACACTTGTATCTGCTGGAGTTTACAAGAGTTAGAAGTGAGCTGATTCAAACATATAACATACTATGAGATCCTGATAGAGTGCATGTTCAAAGGATGGAGAATATAGAAGTAGGGAGTAACTATTTCAAAATAACGAGTCACCCAAATAAGACAGAGATCGGAGGATAGCTTTCCTCATAGTGGTCAAAGGTTTTCAAGAGACTTTTGTACCTTATTTTCAAGATGTTATATGTTTTAAGGCAGAGTAGATAGTTCTTGATAAGCAAGAGGGTGAAAGGTTTTTGGAGGTAGGTGGGAATGTGGAGGAATCAGATTAGCTGTGATCTTATTGAATAAAAGAACTGATATAAAAGGCCGAGTGGCTTGTTCCTGCTTCCAATTCTTATGTTTATATCTGCCTTTACTGGGACCTGGCAGATATATTTAATACTTTGCTGGCCACAGGTAAAGTGCCAGATGACTGGAGGACAGTTAATGTGGTTCCTTTGTTCAAGAAGGGCAGCAGGGATAGGCCAGGAAATTACAGACCAGTTAGTCTGATATCAGTGTAGGGAAATTATTGGAAAAAATTTGGAAGGCCAGTGTTAGTCAACTCAACAATTGTCAGCACAGATTTCTTAGAGGGAGCTCCCGTCTGACTAACTTAATTGAGTTTACTTGAAAAGGTGACTAAATATATAGATGAGGGTAATGAACTTGGTATGGTTTACATGGACTTCAGTAAGTTATTTAACAAGGTCCTACATGGAAGGTTGATCCAAGAGGTTTGAGCCCATGGCAAGTTGGCAAACTGGATCCCAAATTAGCTTGCAAATAAGTGGCAAAGAATGATGGTGGGGGTTGTTTTTGTAATTGCAAGCTTGTAACCAGTGCTTTACCATAGGAATCGATGCTGGGACCATTGTTACAGACATCAATGACTTGGATGTGCATGTAGAAAGTATAATTAGTAAGTTTGCAGATAGCATGAAAATTGGGGATGTTGTTGATAGTGAGGAGGCTGATCTCAGGCTACAGTGTGATATTGATCAGCTGGTAAACTAGGCAGAGCAATGGCAGATGGAATTTAGTCCTGCTAAATGCGAGGTGATGTATTTTGGGAAGGTCTAATAATGGAAGGACATACACAGTGAATGGTAGATTCCTAAGAAGTACTGAGGAACAAAGGGACCTTGGTATGCATGTCCATTGATCACTGAATTTGTCAGCACAGGGTGATGAGGAAGGCATGAGAGATGTTTGCCTTTTTTAGCAGGGGTGTCGGATATAGGAGCAGGGAAGTCTTGTTGCAACTTTATAAAACATTAATTAGGCCATAATAGGGAATTCAGCGAGCAGCTCTGGTCACCACACAATCCATGGATGTGATTACGCTAGAGAGGGTGCAGAGGAGATTCACGATGCCATTCCTTCACAGTTGCTGCCCTCCCTAGGGCATTGTGGGTCAACCTACAGCACATGGACAGCAGCAGTACAAGAAGGCATCTCAGTACCACCTTCTCAAGGACAACTAGGGACGGAAAGTGAATGCTGGCCTAGCCATTAGTACCTATGGCCCATGAGTGAATTTTTAAAAATTCTGGTCTATCCTCTGCCCCCTACATTAAAAGTGGTTTCCCCCAAGGCTATTGCATTTGAAATGTGGGCAGGTCTTTACTTCCCTGCTATTTTATCATTTTGTGGGACAAGAAGATGCATGGCCTGACAAGAGTTTGTGAAGATGTATGCGTCAGAGTAGAATTGTGTACAATTGTGGGGAAGAGATGAGAGTAACACGGATAACAGTATCACTACAGTGTGCAAACAACAGCATAAGGTGGTTCAATAAAGAAGATGGGAATGGCAGAAGGAAGGCTTGTGAGTCCTGGGACTGCAGATAGTGCAAGGATAATGGGAAAGAATGAGAAATGTGAGTATGCATTGCATTTATCAGCTGTGGTTAGATCATTAATGATTCTTGATGCTCTTATCAGTTCCTGCACACCATATGCCTCTTTGTCAACTCAATCACCTCTGTCTACTATTGCCATGTATGACATCCTTAACCAGAAGAGGGCCTCTGGGATCATTGAAATCCCCTGCACTGGGATCAAGAAATCCTCATAGAACCCATATTGGCAGTTGTCTGTTCTAGTTCAAGTTTTGATTCAGAAGCATACAACATGTAGGAAATGTAGTCTGCCCTTAAACGATGATGGCATTGCCTGAATTCCCGTTCCACCCACTCTCCCACAGTGATCACTCTGTCAATAATTAATCTGAATAACACAAATGGCATCCCCATCGTATTGACAGGGGGCACAATCCAAACATACTCCATGTTCTATTGCCCTCAGGATTGGGTGTGCCGTGTTGATGGCCTGCCCATTTTGTATTCATGCTGTCACAGGTTGAGTATCTTCCCCTGCATGATACAGGTAGGGAGAGGAACTTGTAACTGCTGGTTAATAAACAGAAATCAATGAATTGTTAAACTGTACTTTTAACTCATGTGGTATAAAAATACAGCGATATACCAATGACAAGAAAAAAACAGATCTGCTTGAAATACAAAGAAATATTACTTTCAAAACAGTAGTGCATGGAATGATACAAACTGTGAAGTAATGACCCGTTACCAATTCTACTTTGAGATTGGATAAATGGTGAGATGACTACTAAAGTAGAGCTAATTATATATTGCATTCTGTTGTACTGTGTTTTGTTATGTTGCATCCAATAGTAACCACCATAACAATTCCAGGAAATCATTATCATGTGATGCATTTGCACCTTCAATTAAGCCATTAATCCCTTTTCACTGGCTTGCAACATTTGTACAGCACCAATTTCATGACTTGCACATTTTCTCTCCCTGCTGTTTCTGTGATGCTCTTTGCCAACAAAAATATATTTGAAACTGTTGATCTTCTGAAACCCAAACAAAAATACACAAACACACACCTTTTCCTTGAGGTGGGGGAATCCAAAACTAGAGTGCATATGTTTAGGGTGAGAGGTGTAAAATATAAAAGTGACCCAAGGGCAACTTTTTCACACAGAGGGTGGTACGTGTATGGAATGAGCTGCCAGAGGAAGTGGTGGAGGCTGATACAATTGCAACATTTAAGAAGCATTTGGATGGGTATATGAATAGGAAGGGTTTAGAGGGATATGGGTCAAGTGCTGGCAAATGGGACTTGATTAGGTTGGGATATCTGGACGATTTGGACTGAAGGGTCTGTTTCTATGCTGTATATCTCTATGTCATGATTTGGACGAGCCAGTTTTGGACTGGGATGGACAAGGTTAAACATCACACGACACCAGGTTATAGTCCAACAAGTTTATTTGGAAGCACTAGCTTTCGGAGCGCTGCTCCTTCATCAAGGATCATAAGGCACAGAATTTATAGCAAAAGATTACAGTGTCATGCAACTGAAATGATATATTGAACAAACCTAGATTGCTGTTAAGTCTTTCATCTTTTAGAATAGGTTGCAGGTTTTGGTTCATTAACATGTAAGACTCAGAACTTCTTTTAAGTCACTTTCTTGAAATAATTTAAGGTTTTATTTAAAAAAAACTGATATCTCAGCTCAGATAATGTATTAAAGTTGTGAGGTTAGAGATCTCTCTGTATCCCAATTTGGTTCTATTCTAAAGTGGAATTTATAAAATATTACATGGATTGATGCCTGCATTATCTGCCTGCAGATTTTGCACATTTTGAGCAAAATAAAATGCATCTGCAAAAATAATTCTGCAAAATGTAGTTGTTGGGGGGCATCAGTCCAGTCAAGGAAGATAGCCTTCAAGCAGGGGATCCTGGCACAGTCAGTCAAGAGCAACCTCAGTACCTGTCCAGTGCCTGCTCAGGATGGTCAGAGTTAGGATCATCTCCTCATATATGGTAAGGAGCTGAATGATGGGCAAAGTTATGACTCTTTCTGCCCTATTATGAACTGTTTTATTGTTGTAATGAGAATGTAGCAGGTGTAACAGAAGATGAAAGTGGGTGGTCCAGCTTTAACTTAGTGAGATTTCTGACTTGATGAGTAGGCAGCTCGGATGGCATGCAGAGTTAGTGATGTCACAGTAAGGAATGGGTGAGGGTGAGCAAGGGTGCTGTATACATCAGTGAGTATGGTAGATCATGAGGCTTAGTAGGAGGTGGAAGCATTAGCAGAGATAGAGTGTGAGGTAGCAGAGAGAAGATGATGGCACTCACCCTGGCGGAGTGGTAAAGGCCATTGACCTTCTACCTACATTACACCGGTTCTGAAAGTCTATTATACAAGCAAGGTGCGGCTGAGAAAAAACTTGCTTGACTCATATTCCATCATTAAAAGAGCTTGGAATACAGTGAAAGGACAAACAAAATGTGTCAATCCTGCCCTTAATGTCATTTCAGTTTGTGGAAATATTGATTTGAATGCATTAAATTATATTATCAAAACTGAGAAATCTGGAAAAGAGAGAGATATCAGATAGAATTATAATGTTGTGACTTGTGATCTTTTATATTGCTTATAATATGACATCTAATGTATTTCCAGCTTTAAATCTCCTGTTTTAAACTGAATAATCTGCATCATTATTGCTTCTCCTTTTCCTAGAGAGTAACAATCTGATCATTTTTGGCACTCTACACTTTGCCTCCTTTCAAGGATTGTGTAGAAAAATCTTCAGTTTGCCAAGTACCAGGTTTCCCAGTACTTGAACATGGTCATAAGTTGTTTTGAAAAGTATATTTTCTTGTTTAACTTTAAAAATAGATTTTGTTGGATTAAAATATGACGACTTGCAATAAAGTGAGGCAAGTTCTACATTTTTCTGGACAGTTCCAGCAGAAATCACAAAGGATGAAAACTAAAGCCACCTTCTCCTAGAATGTCACATCCCTGCATTGTGTGGACCTTACAGTCAACAAGCAAATTACAAACAGGTAAGATGTTTCCCCATTAACACTGAGAACAAACGGAGACCTATGGACACATTGTGCCTCAGGTAGCGTAAATGGATCACAGCTATCTCATACAAGGATGAATGACCCTGGTTAAAACTATCAAAACTATTCCATTATTTTGGAACTGATTCATCCAGAATCCCTGTCACATAACCAAATCTCCTGGTTTTTGAAAAAAGATTTATTGTACTTTTCCTGAACCTATGCTTCAATCTGGTAAGATGTGGTTTTTCTGTGAATATTGAGTCCGTCTATTAAGAATCTGAACTCTGCTCACCTTACAGCCAGAACTATGCCTGCCCAAGGTCTCAACCTCATTGGAACCTGGTTTCTGGAAGAAACCCTGTAATTGTCAAAAAGTGGATATCAGCCTCATCTCACTGTGCCTATGTTAACTTCAACAGAAATACTGTAAATTCAGCCAACTGCACCCACCTAAACTCAAAACATCAATGGAAAGGAACCTAGATTGAATACTGACTTTCTGGATTCAGTTAAAATTTATGCAAATTAATGACCAAACCTTTTGAGTTTTAAATCTATTCTTACTTATAATCCTTTTCTTTCCCCTTTTTCTTTTTTCTTATTTGTATGTTTGTGTGGGTGTTCTGGCAAAACTTCCCCTAGGTTTGAATGCAGGAATAACTCTCAAGAAAGTTTGTTGCAGGCTATTTAAAAATTAACTTTACAAACAGAGAGTTGAGGTGTGCACACCATGGCCTATTACAATAGGAAAAAAAAAGATAATTCATAAACACCTCTGCTTGTTGATAGAAGATGGGAAAAATCGAATAATTCTTGGAGAAGGCATTTTGGTGCTTTAGGGAGAATCTCCAAACATTGAACAACAAAAAGAACCTGTTTTTTGCAACACTATGGTAAAACATTCCAAAGTGATTTAAAAGAGTATTATCAAACAAAATTCAACACTTAGCCAGATAATGACATAAAGGAAAGGTCACCATACCTCAGTCAATGAAATTGATATTATGGATCATACGAAAGAAGGAGAGACAAGTTTACAGGTGAAGAGATTTAGGGAGGGAATTCCAGAGCTTAATATCTAGTCAGCAGAATGTGTGGCTTGAATTGATGGTGGGATTAAAAACAGGAGTGCACAAGAGTTCAGAATTGGAAGAGTGCAGATATTTCAGAAGACTACATTGCAACAGCAAAACATAGAAAAAGGGATGGGGTGTGTTAAGGTATGGAAACCTTTTTCCACTTGGTGAACTGGTCGAGAACTCATTGTCTGTAAGATTAAAATTGTTGATGGAACATCTAGAGAAGAACCAAGGAGGCATTGTTTTTATTCAGAGCATTGCGATCCAGATGCTCAACATGGAAAAGATGATAAAAATTGATTGGGTGAAATTGGCAGCAACTTTTCATCTAATTTTATGCTGTCTGACCCCACCTCCCAGGCTGTTCCAGGTAGGGATGTGAAAACTCATTTTATCATGCAGTCTGCTAAATGTTTCCATTGCAACGATAAACATTATATAGTTCTTTCTAAAATAAAAGATGTTTTCAAGTTAGCTTATGGCATATTGGAGAGGTAATGGCCTAGTGGTATTATTGCTAGACTATTAATCCAACGATTCAGGCAATATTCTGGGGACCAGTGTTTGAATCTCTCCATGGTGGAATTTGGATTCAGTTTTTAAAAGTTCTGGAATTAAGGGTCTAATGATGATCATGAAATGTTGTCGATTGTTGGAAAAAAACCCATCTGGTTCACTAATGTCCTTTAGGGAAGGAAACAGTCATTCTTATCTGGTCTGGTCCTATATGTGACTCCAGACCCACAGTAATATGGTTGCCTCTTATCTGCTCTCTGGGCAATTAGAGATGGACAATAAATGCTGACCTAGCCAGTGATGCCTACGTCCCATGAACGAATTTAAAAAAATCACTTTCAACATTGCGCAAGTTCAAAATTTTATTTCACCTCCTGAAATATTGTTAAAAAGTCAAACCTTTGTTAAAGTGTTGAACTTCTTAGCCTCACATCACTGTTATTCAACACCAGAGATCCCCTAAAGTTGGTGCCAGAATGAAGTGAATGCCAGAAAGGCTGAAATTTATGCCACATAGCTGCATAGATCTTTCTGGGCAGGTCTCTCCAATGTTGGTAATGAGCAGCTTCACTTCACTGCTCATTGCAAACTGCAGGCAGTTGGAAATGATGCCCTGGGCCTTTTCATTTAGTCCCACTTTGCAGCTCTTGAACTATCACACCGACGAAAACAAAATGTCATTACTCAGGTTGTAGCAAACTCTAATTAATTCAATCATCTTTAAATATCATTGGTCAGTTCACCGTACCAATTCATGTGTGATATGCTTTATCTAATATGAACTATATGAATTAATTTGGAACACAAGAGTGATTGAATTTAATTGGCACTCCATCCACCTCCTCAGAATTTCACTCACCACCACAGTGGAAGCATTGTGCACCACCTACAAGGTGCAGTGAAGTAATTCATCAAGTCTCCTTGGAAAACAAATTCCATATCCACTACCTCTACTATCTAGATTAGATTAGATTCCCTACAGTGCAGAAATAGGCCCTTTGGCCCAACAAGTCCACACCAACACTCCAAAGAGTAACCCACTCAGACCCATTTCACTCTGACTAATGCACCTAATACTATGAGCAATTTAGTATGGCCAATTCACCTGACCTGCACCATCTTTGGACTGTGGAAGGAAACCCATGCAGACACAGGGAGAATGCGTAAACTCCACACAGACAGTTGCCTGACACTTGAATCAAACCTGGGTTGCTGGCGTTGGGAGGCAGCAGCGCTAATCGCTGAGCCAATATGGTGCCCGAGAAGGGCAAGGGTCATAGATGTGCAAGAATACAACCATCTGCAAGTTCCTCTCTAATTGTCACTGTCCTGACTTGGAAATATATTGTCATTCCTACCGTGTCACTGAGTTAAAATCCTTGCACTTTTATTTTAACACCACTCTATGTTTCCCGATACTCCAAGGACTACCAGCAGTTCATGAAGGCAACTCACTGTCACCTTCTCCAGGACAATTAGGGATAAGCAAAAAAGGCTGACACAGCCTCAAATGCCCATATTCCAAGAATGAATTTTTAAAAACCTAGAAATTTTGGGGGTCAACATTGATGTCATTTTATCAATGAAGACACAGTGGAACTACATGTACTCTGATTGTCATTTCCACTGAGAAGCAAATTGAAAAGCTGCCAGCTCAGAATGTGTCAAGTTCACAAACCTGGTACAGCAAGGAATTAACTTCAGTCATGGCAGTTAGGAACCAAATTTAGAATAATTACTTTCTGTTTGCGAGAAGTATTCTGGGTGAAGTTAATCACTCAACATCAGGTTTTAGACTTGATTCTCCAAAGACATTTTTAGTTTTTTTTAAAAAGTATCGCATTTAACGGTTATATTTCAGTTAAAATAAATTCAAACTATATGTCTTCAATTAAAAGTAAAAACAGAAAATTCTGGAGGAAATCAATAACTCTGGCAGCATCTCTGGAATGAAAAACAGTATTAATGTTTTGAGTCCAAAATGACTCCCCTTCAATCTAGAATGAATAAAATGCAATTTTCACTTTTTTCCCAACATTACTGCCTGTCCTCTTCCAACTTCTGGATGTAAATTTTAAATTCAAATGAATCATTCCTGCACCTTCAAAATATTGATTCATGCAATTGGATATGAACTGTCAAATTGCAATCTTTTTCTTGAAAATCCAAAATGACCTTGAGCTTCTTTTGCCTGCAACATTAACACACTACCATGTTCCCTGGCTCACATCTTTGTCTCAGGCTTGCTGCAGTGCTCCAGCGGAGCTCAGTGCAATTTGGAAGAACAATACCTCTTTTTCCACTTGGGGAGCCTGCAGGACTCAATATCGAGCTTAATAATTTTAGTGCCAGAGCACCTTCTCCCATGTCCTTACTCCAACCCCCACATACCAGGCTTTGTCATCAGATGGTCTGCTACCGCACACAGAAATTGCTTGTCTGCATTAATGCATTACATCTTGCAAAGAGGTAAGGAGCACTCTCGGATGCTTGTGCTTTTTTCACTGACAGAATAATTCCTGAAATCTTGTTGCAATATCACTTCACAACAGATTCACAGCAGATGCCATCTCTCCAGCACTACACTCATCCCAGGAACAGCAGGACAACAAAGATACCTACATCAGGCTTTTACTAATTGACTACAGCTCCGTCTTCAACACCATAATCTCACAAACTAATCTCCAAACTCCCAGGCCTAGGTCTCTACTCTGCCCTTTGCAACTGGATTGTCAACTTCCTGACTCACAGACCACAATCAGTGAAGATAGACGACAACTCTTCCTTCACGATAATCCTCAATACCAGCACCCCACAGAGATGCTTACTCGCTATACACTCATGACTTTTTTGTGTGGTCAAATTTCATCTGAACTCCACTGACAACACCACTGTTGTAGGCTGGATATCAATCAATACTGAAACAGAATGCAGGAAAGAGGTAGAGTGTTTGGTGACACGATGCAAAGATAACAGTCTCTCCCTCAATGTCAGCAAAACTAAAGAGCTGACCATCAACTTCACAAACCAAGCAGGAGGATGAGCCAGCATCTAAGTTAATGGAGCTGAGGTGAACGTGGTTGACGGCATCAAGTTCCTGGGAGTGACAATCACTAACAATCTGTCCTGGATCTCCCACGTTGATGTGATGGTCAAGAAGGCACAACAATGCCTCTTCATCCTCAGGAGGCTAAGAAAATGTGGCATGTCCATAAGGACCCTCAACAACATTTACAGATGTACCATAGTAAACATTCTATCCGGATACACCACGGCTTGGTATGGCAACTGGTCTGCCCAGGACTGTAAGAAACTACAGAAAGTTGTGAACGCAACCCACACCATCACCCAAGCCAACCTTCCATCCATTGAATCCAAATACACTTCTTGCTACCTTGGAAAGGCAGCCAACATCATCAAAGACTCCTCGCACCCCAGTTATAATCTCTTCCAACCTCTTCTGTCAAGAAGAAGATACAGAAGCTTAAACACATACACCAACAGGTTCAAGAACAGCTTCTTCCCCAATATTATTAGATTTCAAATCTAATGTTCATCTTGCATTTTGTAGGTGGAGGAAATGGTGGACATTTCAGCCTGACCTTAAATTCACCTGGACCATCTCTGACACCTCTCTTCCTTTCCTGGACCTTTTCATCTCCATCAACGGTCACTGACTCAACATCAACATTTTCTGCAAACCCACTGATTCACACAGGTAACTGGGTTACATCTCCTCCCACCCTGCCTCCTGCAAAAATGCCATCCCGTATTCCCAATTCCTCCGCCTCCACCGTATCTGCTCCCAGGAGGACCAGTTCCACCACAGAACACATCAGATGGACTCCTTCTTTAATGAGCGCAATTTCCCCTCCCACGTGGTTGAAGATGCCCTCCAATGCATCTCATCCACTTTCCGCACCTCTGCCCTCGAACCCCACCCCTCCAACTGCAACAAGGACAGAACCCCCCGGTCTTCACCTTCCAACCCACCAATCTCAACATACATCGCATCATCCTCCACCATTTCCGTCACCTACAAAAGGACCCCACCACCAGGGATATATTTCCCTCCCCACCCCATCCGCTTTCTGCAAAGACTGTTCCCTCCGTGACTACCTGGTCAGGTCCATGCCCCCTAACAATCCACCCTCCCGTCCTGGCACCTTCCCCTGCCACTGCAGGAATTGCAAAGCCTGCGCCCACACCTCCTCCCTCATCTCCATCCAAGGCCCCAAAGGAGCCTTCCACATCCAACAACGTTTCACCTGCACATCCACCAATGTCATTTACTGTATTTGTTGCTCCCGATGCGGTCTCCTCAACATTGTGGAGACTGGACGCCTTCTTACAGAGCGCTTCAGAGAACATCTCCAGGACACCCGCACCAATCAACCCCACTGCCCTGTGGCCAAACATTTCAACTCCCCCTCCCACTCTGCCAAGGAAATGCAGGTCCTGGGCCTCCTCCACTGCCACTCCCTCACCACCCGACGTCTGGAGGAAGAACGCCTTATCTTCCGCCTTGGGACCCTCCAACCCCATGGCATCAATGTGGACTTCACCGGTTTCCTCATTTCCCCTCCCCTCACCTTGCCCCAGTTACAACCTTCCAGCTCAGCACCATCCGCATGATCTGTCCCATCTGTCAATCTTCCTTCCCACCTATCCACTTTACCCTATCACCTTTACCCCCAATCCATCCACCTATTGCACTCCCAGCTACCTTCTCCCCAGCACCATTCCCCTCCCATTTATCTCTCCACCCCCGAGGCTCCCAGCCTCATTTCTGATGAAGGGCTTTTGCCCAAAATGTCGATTTTCCTGCTTCCTCCAAAACAGGTATACCGTTTTGGATACTGTCGGGGGAGATGGCTCACAGGGGAAGGCAGCAGTAGTCAGGTTCATGGCACTGCTGTTCAGAAGGGCTGGAAAAAGAGTGAAAGGGCAAAAGTCATAGGGTATTCAATCGTTAGGGGAGTAGATAGGCGGTTCTGTGGTCGTAAACAAGACTCCTGTTGCCTCCCAGGTGCACAGGTCAGGGATGTCTCGGATTGACTGCAGAAAATTCTCAGTGGGGAGGGTGAATAGCCAGTTGTTGTGATGCTTGTAGGCACCAATGATATGGGTAAAAGGTGGGATGAGGTCCTACATGAAGAATTCAGGGAGTTGGGGAACAAGTTAAAAAGTAGGACCTCAGAGGTAGTCAGAGTAGAAATGGGAGAATTGTCAGGATGAATGCATGGCTTGAGAGATGGTGCAGGAAGGAGAGGTTCAGATTTATGGTAGTTTGGGACAGGTTCTGGGAGAGGTGGGACTTTTACAAATTGGATGGTCTACACCTGAGCAAGACTGGAACCAATGTCCTTGAGAGTGCTTTTGGTAACGCTATTGAGGAGGGTTTAAACAAATGTGGCAGGGGGATGCGAACCAAATGAGGAAGTTAGTGGACTGAAAGGAGGTAGTAACTAAAGCCTGTAAGGAACTAGATAATGAAGTCAGTGTGAGTACAGGGAAGAGTAGGCAGGGAGCAGATGATGAACACAGAGGGACAGGTGGTCTGAGGTGCATTTGTTCTAATGCAAGAAGTATAGTAGGTAAGACGGATGAACCTAAGACATGGATTAATACCTGGGAGTATGATGTTATTGCTATTACTGAGACTTGGTTGAGGGAAGGGCATGATTGGCAAATGAATATCCCAAGATATTGTTGCTTCAGGGAGGATAGAGAGGGAGGTAAAAGGGGTGGAGGAGTTGCATTACTGGTCAAAGTGTATATCACAACTGTGCTGAAGGAGAGCACAATGCAGGACTTGAGCAGTGAGGCAATTTGGGGAGAGCGCAGAAATAGGAAGGGTGTGGTACCAATGTTGGGATTGTACTACAGGCCTCCCAACAGCGAACATGAGATAGAGATACAAGTATGTAGAGAGACCGTAGAAAGATGTCAGAGCAATACGGTGTTGGTGATAGGAGATTTTAATTTTCCCAACATTGACTGAGATTCACTTAGTTTTCGAGGTCTGGATGGAGCAGAAATTGTAAGAGCATCCAGGAGGGTTTTCGAGAGCAGTATGTAAATACTCCAACTCGGGAAGTTGGAGTAAATACTCCAACTCCTGGCCAGGTGGTTAAAGTTACAGTGGGGGATTACTTTGGGAATAGCAATCACAATTCTGTACATTGTAGAATACTCTTGGACAAAGATGAGAGTGGTACTAAAGGAAAATTGCTAAATTGGGGGAAGGCTAACTGTACCAAAATTTGGCAGGAGTTGGGGAATGTAGATTGGGAGCAGCTGTTTGAAGGGAAATCCACATTCAATATTTGGGAGGCTTTTAAAGAGAGGTTGATTAGAGTTCAGGAGAGAAATGTGCCTGTGAAAATGAGGGATAGAAATGGCAAGATTATGGAACCATGGATAACAGGTGAAATTATGAGACTGGTTAAGAGGAGAAAGAATGTGTATATAAGGCCTAGGTGACTGAAGATAGACAAAGCCTTGGAAGAATATCGGGAATGTAGGTCCAATCTGAAATGAGGAATTAAGAGGGATAAAAGGGGTCATGAGATATCCATAGTGAGCAGGGTCCAGGAAAATCCCAAAGCCTTTTATCCAAGATGGAGGACAAGAAACATTTCTGGCTGTAACAAGCTGCTCCTTTTTTGAGGTATTTTAGATGTTGGAGGTGATTTCCTTGAATTCCAGAAGCAACAATTGCATTGTTTTGGAACTTTGGAGAAAAAGAAGTCAAAACAACAGCACTTTTAAAAGGGAGAGGAACAGACAAAGACAACACATGGTGAGGTCAGTGCAGGAGAGAGAGAGAGAGAGAAAGAAACCCACATTGCTAACTGACGCAGCAGTGAACCTGCGCAGTTACTGCCTTTGCTGGTTGAATTCATGTATCGCTGGACATCAGAGGGTGTCTGGGAAAATTAACAAAATTAGAAATTCACAACTGATCTTGGAGGAACTGGTTTAGGAGAGGTCACAGCACAGAAACAGATAAGTGAATAGTTTTAAGTGTGGCCTTACAGTAAGTCTACAGTAGTGAGTAGAGTGAATTCTTTCTTGATTGTATGTTTTATTGTGATATGCCTCTTGATTAAATTTAAAAATATAAGCCATAAATATTAAGTTAGCCTGGAGCAGTGTTTTGTAGAAGAATAAGACAGTGCAATTTTCTGGGTCTGTAGATTGGAAAAAGCAAAAATGGCCTTTAGTAGAGTGATGTCCTACATTCTTGTCGGATGTAGGAGTTTAGGGAGAGTTTATGGGTTACTGAGGATTATATCTGCAATAAATGCCATTGGTTGCGAATCCTATCAGATCGAATGGATCAGTTGGAGAGACAGTTAGAGGCAATGAGGAATTTACAAGAGCAAGGGGATGTGATAGATGGCAGTTATAGGAAGGGGGAAAAGTCACAGATACAGTCACATAGATGGGTTAACTCCAGGAAGGGTATGAGATGTAGGCAGATCATGCAGGAGTCTTCTATGGCTATCCCCATTTCAAACAAGTATGCTGTTCTGGAAAATGTAGGGGGTGATGGGTTCTCAGGAGAATGTAGCACAAACAGCCAAGTTTCTGGTATCGAGATTGTCTCTAATGCAATGAAGTTTACGTCAGTTTCCAAGAATTGATTGTTTTAGGGGATTCTCTAGTCTGAGACACAGACAGACGTTTCTGTGGCCAGCAGCAAAAAATCAGAACGGTGTGTTGCTTCCCTAGTGCCAGGATCTAGGATGTCTCAGAGAGATTGCAGAATGTTCTCAAGGGGGAGAGGTCCCAGCAGGAGGTCATTGTACACATTGGAACTAACGACAAAGGAAGGGAAAAGGATGAGATTCTGAAGGGAGAATGTAGTTAGATAGGAATGTAAAAAGGAGGTCCTCAAGAGTAGTAATATCTGGATTACTCCAAGTGCTACGAGCTAGTGAGGTCAGGAAAGCAGATGAATGCATGGCTGAGGAGCTGGTGTCTGGGAGAAGGATAGCGAGGAGAGAGATCAATCTGAGACTGGTGCAGTTAAGAAAAGAAGCGAGTCAAACAGTCAGGGCAGGCAGGGACAAAGCAGAGAACAAGGTAGAACTGATAAATTAAACTGCATTTACTTCAATGCAAGAGAACTAACAGGAAAGGCAGATGAACTCAGGGCATGATTAGGAACATGGGACTGGGATATCATAGCAATTACAGAAACATGGCTCAGGGATGGACAGGACTGGCAGCTTAATGTTCCAGGATACAAATGCTAAGGAAAGACAGAAAGGAGGCAAAAGAGGAGGGGGAGTGCCATTTTTGATAAGGGATAGCATTACAGCTGTGCTGAGGGAGGATATTCCCGGAAGTACATTCAGAGAAGTTATTTGGATGGAACTGAAAAATAAGAAAGGGATGATCCCCTTATTGGGATTATATTATAGACCCCTAATAGTTAGTGGGGAATTGAGAAAAAATTTGTAAGATCTCAGTTATCTGTAACTGAGTGGTTGTGGTAGGGGATTTTAACTTTCCAAACATAAACTGGGACTGCCATAGTGTTAAGGGTTTAGATGGAGAAGAATTTGTTAAGCGTGTACAAGACAATTTTCTGATTTAGTATGTGGATTTACCTACTGGAGAGGGTGGAAAACTTAACCTACTCTTGGGAAATTAGGCAAGGCAGGTGACTGAGGTGTCAGTGGGGGAGAACTTTGGGGCCAGCGACCATAATTCTATTAGTCTTAAAATAGTGCTGGAAGACAATAGACCAGATATAACAGTTGAAGTTCTAAATTGGAGAAAGGCTAATTTTGACGGTATTAGACAAGAACTTTCAAAAGCTCATTGGGGGCCGGTGTTCGCAGGCAAAGGGACAGCTGGAAAGTGTGAAGCCTTCAGAAATGAGATAACGAGAATCCAGAGAAAGTATATTCCTGTCAGGGTGAGAGAAAAGGCTGGTAAGTGTAGGGAACGCTAGATGACTAAACAAATTGAGGGTTTGGTTAAGAAAAAGAAGGAAGCATATGTCAGGTATAAACAGGATAGATCGAGTGAATCCTTAGAAGAGTATAAAGGCAGTAGGAGTATATTTTAAGAGGGGAATCAGGAGGGCAAAAATGGGACATGAGATAACTTTGGCAAATGGGTTAAGGAGAATCCAAAGGGTTTTTACAAATACATTAAGGACAAGGATCCTTGACAGGATCAAGGATGTCTCAGAGAGGGTACAGAATGGAAGAGAGGGGCTAGCAGGAGGTCATTGTCCACATTGGAACCAACGACACAGGAAGGGAAAAGGATGAGATTCTGAAGAGAGAATATTGAGAGTTAGATAGGAATGTAAAAAGGAGGTCCTCAAGGGTAGTAATATCTGGATTATTCCAGGTGCTGCGAGCTAGTGAGGTCAGGAATAGGAGGTTAAAGCAGATAAATGCATGGCTGAGGAGCTGGTGTCTGGGACAAGGATTCGGATTTTTGGGATCATTGGAATCTCTTTTCGGGTAGAAGTGACCTGTACAAGAAGGACGGATTGAACCTGAATTGGAAGGGGACTAATATACTGGCAGGGAAATTTGCGAGAACTGCTTGGGAGGATTTATACTAGTAAGGTGCGAGGGTGGGACCCAGGGGGATAGTAAGGAAAGAGATCAATCTGAGATAGGTACAGCTGAGAACAGAAGTGAGTCAAACAGTCAGGGCAGGCAGGGACAAGGTAGGACTAATAAATAAAACTGCATTTATTTCAATGCAAGGGGCATAACAGGGAAGGCAGATGAACTCAGGGCATGGTTCGGAACTTGGGACTGGGATATCATTGCAATTTCAGAAACGTGTCTCAGGGATGGGCAGGACTGGCAACTTAATGTTCCAGGATACAAATGCTACAGGAAGGATAGAAAGGCAGGCAAGAGAGGAGAGGGAGTGGCATTTTTGATAAGGGATAACATTACAGCTGTACTGAGGGAAGATATTCCTGGAAATACATCCAGGAGAGTTATTTGGGTGGAACTGAGAAATAAGAAAGGGATGATATCCTTATTGGGATTGTATTATTGACCCCCTAATAGTCAGCGGGAAATTGAGAAACAAACTTGGAAGGAGATCTCAGCTATCTGTAAGAATAACAAGGTAGTTATGGTGGGGGATTTTAACTTTCCAAGCATCGACTGGGACTGTCATAGTGTTAAAGGTTTAGATGGAGAGGAATTTCTTATGTGTGTACACGACAATTTTCTGATTCAGTATGTGGATGTGATTCAGTATGTGGATGTACCTACCAGAGAAGGTGCAAAACTTGACCTACTATTGGGAAATAAGACAGGGCAGGTGGCTGAGGTGTCAGTGGGGGAGCACTTTGGGGCCAGCGACCATAATTCTATTTGATTTAAAATAGTGATGGAAAAGAATAGACCAGAT
>NC_057710.1:98378119-98387682 GCF_004010195.1 Chiloscyllium plagiosum | reverse complement strand
AATTGCAACATTTAAGAGGCATTTGGATGGGTATTTGAATAGGAAGGGTTTGGAGGGATATGGGCCGGGTGCTGGCAGGTGGGACTAGATTGGGTTGGGATATCTGGTCGGCATGGACGGGTTGCGCCGAAGGGTCTGTTTCCATGCTGTACATCTCTATGACTCTATGACTGTATGACAAAAGGATAACTAGGGAGAGAATAGGGCCCCTCAAAGATCAGGAAGGCAGCCTTTGTGTGGAGTCGCGAGAATTGTGAGAGATACTAAACAAGTATTTTGCATCAGTGTTTAGTGCGGAAAAGGACATGGAAGATATAGAATGTAGGGAAATAGATGGTGACATCTTGATAAATGTCCAAATTACAGAGGAGGAAGTGCTGGATGTCTTGAAATGCATAAAAGTGGATAAATCACCAGAACCTGATCAGGTGAACCCTGTGAGAAGCTAGAGAAGTGATTGCTGGGCCTCTTGCTGAGATATTTGTATCATCGATAGTCGCAGGTAAAGTGCCGAAAGACTGGAGGTTGGCAAATGTGGTTCACTATTTAAAGCAGGTGGTAAGGACAAGCCAGGGAACTATTGACCAGTGAGCCTGACGTTGGGGGGCATATTGTTGGAGGGAATCCTGAGAGGCAGGATGTACCTGTATTTGGAAAGGCAAGGACTGATTAGGGATAGTCACATGGCTTTGCAAGTGGGAAATCATGTCTCACAAACTTGATTGAGTCTTTTGAAGACGTAACAAACAGGATTGATGAGGGCAGCGGGGTAGACCTGATCTCTATGGACTTCAGTAAGGCGTTTGACAAGGCTCTTCATGGGAGACTGATTAGCAGGGTTAGATTTCATTGAATACAGGGAGAACTAGCCATTTGGATACAGAACTGGCTCAAAGGTAGAAGACAAAGGGTGGTGGTGGAGGGTTGTTTTTCAGACTGGAGGCCTATGACCAGTGGAGTGCCACAAGGATCAGTGCTGGGTCCACTATTTTTTGTCATTTACATAAATGATTTGGATGTGAGCATAAGAGGTACAGTTAGTAAGTTTGCAGATGACACCAAAATTGGAGGTGCAGTGGACAGCGAAGAAGGTTAGCTCAGATTACAACAGGATCTTGACCAGATGGGCCAATGGGCTGAGAAATGGCAGATGGAGTTTAATTCAGATAAATGCGAGGTGCTGCATTTTTGGGAAAGCAAATCTTGGCAGGACTTATACACTTAATGGTAAGGTCCGAGACAGTGTTGCTGACCAGAAAGACCTTGGAGTGCAGGTTCATAGCTCCTTGAATGTGGAGTTGCAGGTAGATAGGATAGTGAAGAAGGCGTTTGGTATGCTTTCCTTTATTGGTCAGAGTATTGAGCACAGGAGTTGGGAGGTCATGTTGCGGCTGTACAGGACATTAGTTAGGCCACTGTTGGAATATTGCGTGCAATTCTGGTCTCCTTCCTATCGGAAAGATGCTGTGAAATTTGAAATGGTTCAGAAAAAATTTACAAGGATGTTGCGAGGGTTGGAGAATTTGAGCTATAGCGAGAGGCTGAACAGGCTGGGGCTGTTTTCCCTGGAGCGTCGGAGGCTGAGGGGTGACCTTATAGAGGTTTACAAAATCATGAAGGCCATGGATAGGATAAATAGGCAAAATCTTTTCCCTGGTGTCGGGGAGTCCAGAACTAGAGGCCATAGGTTTAGGGTGAGAGGGGAAAGATATAAAAGAGACTTAAGGGGTAACTTTTTCATGCTGAGGGTGGTACGTGCATGGAATAAGTTGCCAGAGGAAGTGGCGGAAGCTGGTACAATTGTAACATTTAAGAGGCATTTGGATGGGTATATGAATAGGAAGGGTTTGGAGGGATATGGGCTGGGTGCTGGCAGGTGGGACTAGATTGGGTTGGGATATCTGGTCAGAATGGATGAGTTGGACTGAAGTGTCTGTTTCCGTGCTATACATCTCTATGACTCTATGAATCTATGTAAGGAGCAACAGGGTAACTAGCAACAGGGTAGTCCCTCTCAAGGACAAAGGGGGAAAGATATGCATGGAGTCAGAGGGAATGTATGAAATTCTTAATGAGTACTTTGCATTGTTTTCAATGAGAAGAGGGACATGGCGGATGTTAAGGTAAGGGATAGATCTTTAATTACTCTCGATCAAGTCAGCAGAAGGAGGGGGGAAGTGTTGTGTATTCTAAAAGGCATTCAGGTGGACAAGTTCTCAGGTCCGGATGGGATCTATCCCAGGTTACTGAGGGAAGTAAGAGAGGAAATAGTTGGAACTTTAATAGATATCTTTGCAGCATCCTTGAACATGGGGGAGGTCCCAGAGGACTTGAGAATTGCTAATGTTGTCCCCTTGTTTAAAAAGGATAGCAGGGATAATCCCAGGTAATTACAGACCTGTGAGCCTGAAGTCGGTGGTAAGGAAGCTACTGAAGAAGATACTAAGGTATAGAATATATAGCCATTTGGAAGAGAATGGGCTTATCAGTGATAAGCAGCATGGTATTGTGCATTTACATTTGGAGGGAAATGAGCTTATCAGTGATAGGCAGTATGGTTGTTTGCAGGGAAGGTCATGTCTTACAAACCTAATAGAATTCTTTGAAGAGGTGACAAAGTTGGATGATGAGGGAAAGTGCTGTGGATGTTATATACATGGACTTTAGTAATGCATTTGATAAGGTTCCCCATGGTAGGCTGATGAAGAAGGTGAAGTCACAAGGAGTCCAGTGTGTTCTAGCTCGATGGATAGAGAACTGGTTGGGCAACATGAGACACAGAATAGAAGTGAAAGGGAGCTCCTCAAAATGGAGATCTGTGACCAATGGTGTCCCACAGGGATCCGTGCTGGGATGACTGTTGTTAGTGACATACATAAATGGTTTGGAGGAAGGTGTAGGTTGCCTCATTAGCAAGTTTGTAGATGACACTAAGATTGGTGGAGTGGCAGATAGTGAAGGGGACTGTCTGAGAATACAGCAGAATATAGAGAGATTAGAGAGTTGGGCAAAAAAATGGCAGCTGGAGTTCAATCCAGACAAACGTGAGGTCATTCATTTTGAAAAATGCAATTCAACAGCGAACTATACAGTCAAAGGAAAAGTCCTAGGGAAAATTTATTTACAGAGAGATCTGGGTGTTCAGGTCCATTGTTCCCTGAAGGTGGCAACGCAGGTCAATAGAGTGGTCAAGAAGGCATATGGCATGCTCTCCTTCATCGAATGGGGTATTGAGTACAAGAGTTGACAGGTCTTGTTAAAGTTGTATAAGACTGTGGTTCAGCCACATCTGGAATACTGCATACAGCTTTGGCCACCACATGACCGAAAGGACATAAATGATTTGGAGAGGGTGCAGAGGAGGTTCACCAGGATGTTGCCTGGTATGGAGGGCGCTAGTTATGAGGAGAGGTTGAGTAGATTAGGATTATTTTAGTTAGAGAGAAGGAGGTTGAGAGGGGACCTGATTGAGGCATATGAAGTTATGAAAGGTGTAGACAGGGTGGATAGCAAGAAATGTTTTCCCAGAGTGGAGGACTCAATTACTAGGGGTCATGAGTTCAAAGTGAGAGGGGAAATGTTTAGGGGAGATATACGTGGAAAGTTCTTTATGCAAATGGTGGTGGATGCCTGGAATGCATTGCCAGTGGAAGTGGTGGGGCGGGAACGATAATGTCATTTAAGATGTACCTGGACAGGAATTGGCATGCAGCAAAGGGATACAGATCCTTAGAAGGCAGCAGGTTTACGCAGATGATCTGGATCGGCGCAGGCTTGAAGGGCCGAAGAGCTTGTTCTTCTGCTGTAATGTTCTTTGTTCTTTTTGTTCTTTGTTAAATGCCAGTTTCAGGCGCCACTTGAGAAATTTGACTACAATAAGTGGAATGAAGTAAAACCTGTTGCAATGCAGAGGTAGGCAGCTGAAAGCAGTGTTTCCACCTCTGTATTTGCAACACAGTCAAACTAAACCATCAAAGACACTGAAGAGTCATTCCAACAGTTCCTAAGCAAACTTTTAAATAACCAATCACAGACTCTTGAAAAATTAATTTCCAGCCACAGTTTTGTACCTTAAACAAAAGATTTAACAATTGATTAAATGCAAACTAACATTAGCAGGGGAAAAAAAATTAAACAGCATAGTGAGCTGATTAACATTTGTGCTTTAAACCCAAAACATTTATTTCCAGCTGTCATTCACACAGGCAGACAGACAATTGAATACAGTTAAGGGATAAAAAGAAAAAAATAACAAAACAGGTCAGATCACTTAAATGTCCTTCATAATGTGTTGTTTCACAGGCATACATGTGGGCTCCTTGGCTGTTTAATTTGAAACGTTGGGTTAGCTTCTCAGTTCCCCAGGCAAAGGCAGCAATATTCCTTATGCAGCTTTTATCTCTTTGGGATTCGGAAGCTGCGGTATCAGATTAATCAGAGAGCTTTCAAATCTTCATGCTGTCTCAGCAGTAGCCCAGACCATCTCACAGAAAGCTTATTTCAAATAAAAACTTTAAAAAAAAACAAAAACAGAGATTGCTGGAAAATCTCAGCTGGTCTGGCAGCATCGATGGAGAGAAATCAGATTCAGCATTTTTGGTCCAGCAACCCTTCTTCAGAACACAAAGCTCACCTAGTTTGCTCTTTTGTTTGTAACACAGCCTGTCCCAAAGTCCAGCAGTCATTTATGGCTCTTAACTCAAAAATGATGAAAGGATAAAATAAAAACAATGTCAAGTCTTTCCTCATTGCTCAGTTATTTCTCCAGAGTAACACGTGTCTACAGTTTTTTGCAACTCTTGCAGGTGATGCTGTGCCAGAAGATGCCTGATAGTGCCTCATCTGCAGCAGCCTCGTTCACTCTATCATGGAGACTTATCTCATCCAGCAACAGCCTGGGGACTTGGCTAACAAAAAAACCGTGGCTGAAACAAGGGGCACATGTGAATAGGATATGGTAAAAGCAAGAGAAGGATCCAGGCTTCCCATATCGCAAGATGGAGAAATGTCTGCCCTTCGCTGAGGAGTCTTATCCCAGAGATAATCAGTTTCATGTGCAGAACACAACCATGCAGGTGGAGTTCATTGATAAGAGGCACTACCTATCTCTGTAATCTTCAATTCTCTTTGTAAGGCATCCACCCAGAAGACCGAATAAAAGGTCCCATATATTTTAAAGTGGGATCAAACACTAGAAAGATTAATTGCCAATGATGCCACTGAAGAACAAATATGACGCAAACCAACTTCAACTCCCTATTGTTATGGGTTAGGCAATCCATGAGTTTATTCAACCAAAAGCACAATATTGCTGATGCTGGAAATCTGAAAGAAAACAGAAAGTGGTGGAAAAACTCAGGAGATCTGGCAGTATCTGTGGAGAGAGAAACAGGGTGAACGTTTTGAGTCCAGTATGACTCTGAAGAAGAGATTTGCTGAGTTTCTCCACAACTTTCTGTTTATCCCATTCAATAGAGCATTTCTTTTGATGAATGCCTAAGACTGATGTTTATTAGAAACTTGTTCATTGTTGTCTCAGGTTTTTCATTTGCAGCTGGCTCTGGGCTTTCTGCAATCTCTACAGGTCTCTCTCTGACAACTCCTATAACCATAGGAAAAATGCTTTCCTTCACACTCCTTAGTACTTGGCAGGACTGACATTTTCTGAATGGTATTATTCTGCAACATGAGTACCTTTATCTAAAACTCTGATAAACCCTGAGAAATCCAAATCATCTCCACTTTGATCTTACAGAAGTTGATAAGTTGAGATCCCTGTCTGAACAAAATAGCTTTGACTTTCTTAGTGTTGTGCTCAGTGTTAACTAATGTGATTGCGATTACTCAAGGTTACTATGAAAGATACAATGTTATATAACATCACTGAGGATAATCCAATAGTCACTGGCAATGTTGGACTTCTTTGTTGAGGTGGACTGCAGAGGTATTTGGCCAGAAATTGAGATGTAACTACTTCAAGAAGAATGTGTCGTGCTTCACAAACGACCTCATTGAGAAATCCAGAAACGACTGCCTGGTTCTGTGGGTCAAAGGTGGCTTTTTGTAATATGCAACAATTCTTGCTTCCAAACCTTTCTCTTCCGTAATGTTGGGAGAAAGTGAGGACTGTGGATGCTGGTGAGTCAGAGGCGAAAAAGGTGGCTTATGCCTGAAACATCAACTCTCCTACTCCTCAGATGCTGCCTGACCTGTTGTGCTTTTCCAGCACCACCATTTTCGATTGTTCCTTATCATTGTCAGGCTGCTCTTATCACAATACAGGAGTGATGAATGAATGAATGAATGAATGAATGATTTATTGTCACATATATTCAGAGAGATACAGTGAAGAGTGTTCTGTCCCACAATCTGGTGCCATTTTGAGGTGCAAAGGAATAAAATAAAACTACTTAAATAGGGTTCATCCTCATGGGACCTTTGCAAGGACCATGCTCCAGGGCTATGACAGTCAGGAGCCCCCCCACTCTGATACAGCTCTAGTCAAAGGTCTGTTGCCACCAAAAGAATGCATTCTCTAGGCCTACCACAGCCAGGAGTCCTCGCTCTGCTTTTGCTGCAGCTGATGCCCCACTACCATGCCAAGAGCTCACACATCAGGCACACGAGGACAAGAATCCCTGCTCTGCCATCACTGCAGCTGATACCCCAGCTGTTGACACATACAATACATTATTCTCAAAGGGAAATCTTTCTTTGCCCAAGCTGTTTTAACTACTTTATATTGTTTAGTGCTTAAGATGTAAAATGCCATTTTTAGTCTCTCCTGGTTAATCAATTTTATGGTGGTGGATCAGTGGGACCTCTGACCACCATGTTTTACTTTCTTCACCATTGCTGGTAGTTTAGATTTCTCAAGAAATTTCTGGCATAACTTGCACAGTTATTCTTCCAAGAACCTGTGGTTCGTAAATTGGATAGCCTATAGATATTGTGGCCTGGAAATTGCTTGGAGTGAAGTAGCCAACACCAATAACGTGTGTTTATTTTACATCAGACATGGAACACAGCTTCCGAAGACACTTCACAGAGGAATTATAAAGCAAAATACCACATCCAGCCAAGTAAGGCAATACTAAAGTTAGTTATCAAGAACTTGATCAATGAGGTAAGTTTTTGGAGTGTCTTAAAGGAGCACAGAGATATAGAGAGACAGTGCGGGGGCTGAATCCTTAATTGGAGAAAGATGAAACCATATCAGAAGCATGATCATGAAAAGTAGCATAATCAGAGCAGATGCCGCACATTCCTTTTGAATTCTCTGTTGGATTTCTTGATGACTATTTTAAAGTGATGGCCTCCAGCTACGCTCTTCCTACAAGACAAAACACAGATGAATACGTTTCCTCTGTATCCACCCTATCAAAATCTTTCATTTTCCTCTGTATCCACCCTATCGAAATCTTTCATTTCTTGAAAAAGCTCTATCAGGTCACTATTGCCTAGATGTTCCTGACTGATTCTCTGTTTCCTGTTAGATACCTGATCGGTTGTGAGTATTTCATTCCCAACGCCATGTGTTCTTATTTTTTCCAACACAGCATCTACTCATTCCCCTCTATCCTCCCTGTTTGCTACAACCTCAACAAACTCATAATAATTAAGTCAAACACAATTTCTCCTTCTGAATCAAAACCATTCTGATTCTGCCTGATTGTATTCTGATTTTGTAAGTACCTTTTTAGTAATGGCTCCCAGCATTTTCCCAATGGTGGACATTATGTTTACTGGGAGAAACTGAGGTCTACAGATAGTGAGATCAGAGTCGAGAGTGTGTTGTTGGAAAAGCAAAGCACATCAGGCAGCATCCGAGGAGCAGGAGAATCAATGTTTCAGGCCAGAGCCCTTCATCATGAATTAGGCTGGGAGCCTTGGAGGTGAAGAGATAAATGGGAGGGGGGTGGGGCTAGGAGGAAGGTAAAGATTGGAACTGGGGTAAGGTTGGGGGAGGGGAAATGAGGAAACTGGTGAAGTCCACATTGATGCCCTGGGGTGGAAGTATTCCGAGGCGGAAGATGATGCGTTCTTCCCCAGGCGTCGGGTGGTGAGGGAATGGTGGTGGAGGAGGCCTAGGACCTGCATGTCCACAGCAGAGTGGGAGGTGGAGTTGAAATGTTGGGCCACGGTGCGGTGTGGTTGATTGGTGTGAGTGTCCTGGAGATGATCCCTGAAGTGCTCTGCGAGAAGGCATCCAGTCTCCCCAATGTAAAGGAGACCACATTGGGAGCAACAGATACAATATATGACATGTGTGGAAGTGTAGGTGAAATTTTGATGGGTGTGGAAGGCTCCTTTGGGGTCTTGGAAAGAGGTGAGGGGTGAGGTATGGGCGCATGTTTTGCAATTCCGGTGGTGGCAGGGGAAGGTGTCAGGAGGAGAGAGTGGCTTGTTAGGGGGCATGGACCTGACCAGGTAATCACGGAGGGAATGGTCTTTGTGGAAAGCAGATAGGGGTGGGGAGGGAAACATATCCCTGGTGGTGGGGTCCGTTTGTAGGTGGCAGAAATGTCGGCGGATGATATGATTTATGCGGAGGTTGGTGGGGTGGAAGGTGAAGACTACCACTCCTCCAACTGCAACAAGGACAGAAACCCCTAGTCATCACCTTCCACCCCACTCCATGCTCCTCGGATGCTGCCTAACCTGCTGTGCTTTTCCAGCAACACACTCTCAATTATGTTTACTGGCCTATACTTTCCTGCTTTCTGCATCCTTTCTTTCTTGACCAGATGAGTTACATTTGTGGTTTTCAATCCACTGGGAATTTTGAAGAGGTTAAGGAACATTGGAAGATTACAACCAATGAATACAATAGGAATATCGTGTGCAATTCTGGTCACCCTCCTATAGGAAGAATATTGTGAAACCTGAAAAGATTTACAGGGATGTTGCCAGGATTGGAGGGTTTGACCTATAGGGAGAGGCTGCATAGGCTGGGGCTGTTTGCTCTGGAGCGTCGAAGGCTGAAGGATGACCTAATAGAGGTTTATAAAATCAAGAAGGTCATGGATAGTGTAAATAGACAAGGTCTTTTCTCTGGTGTGGGGAAGTCCTGAACTAGAGGGCATCGGTTTAGGGTGAGAGGGGAAGATTTAAAAGTGATCTAAGAGGCAACCTGTTCGCGCAAAGGGTGGTACGTGTATGGAATGAGCTGCCAGAGGAAGTGGTGGAAGTAAAAACAATGACTGAAGACGCTGGAAACCATTTTCTGGATTAGTGGTGCTGGAAGAGCACAGCAGTTCAGGAAGCATCCAAGGAGCAGCAAAATCGACGGGAAGATTTAAAGTGATCTAAGAGGCAACCTGTTCGCGCAAAGGGTGGTACGTGTATGGAATGAGCTGCCAGAGGAAGTGGTGGAAGTAAAAACAATGACTGAAGACGCTGGAAACCATTTTCTGGATTAGTGGTGCTGGAAGAGCACAGCAGTTCAGGAAGCATCCAAGGAGCAGCAAAATCGACGTTTTGGGCAAAAGCCCCTCATCAGGAATAAAGGCAGTGAGCCTGGAGCGTGGAGAGATAAGCTAGAGGAGGGTGGGGGTGGGGAG
>NC_057710.1:98365608-98374446 GCF_004010195.1 Chiloscyllium plagiosum | reverse complement strand
GTGATAGGTCAGGGAGGAGAGGGTGGAGTGGATAGGTGGAAAAGGAGATAGGCAGGTAGGACAAGTCCGGACAAGTCATGGGGACAGTGCTGAGCTGGAAGTTTGGAACTAGGGTGAGGTGGGGGAAGGGGAAATGAGGAAACTGTTGAAGTCCACATTGATGGCCTGGGGTTGAAGTGTTCCGAGGCGGAAGAGGAGGATGTGTTCCTTCACGCCCCTGGTGGTGAGGGAGCGGCAGTGAAGGAGGCCCAGGACCTCCATGTCCTCGGCAGAGTGGGAGAAGAAGTGGTGGAGGCTAGTACAGTTGCAACATTTAAAAGTTATTTGGATAGGTACATGAATAGGAAGTGCTTTAGGGATATGGGCCAATTGCTGACAAATGGGACTAGATTCGGTTGGGATGTCTGGTTAGAATGAATGTGTTGGACGGCAGCATTATTTCCGTGCTGTACATCTCTATGACTCTATGAATCTATCTCTGCAGCTACCTTTTTAGGACTCTAGAATGTGGGCCACAGTTCTTCTTTGAAGTTTCTCTTTGACTTTTGCCTCTTGATTTTCAAATATACTCAGGATGCTTTTTGTGTCCTAAGTCTAGGCATACTTAAATAGGGATGGGCAATAAATTCTGGCCTGGCCAGTGCCATTCTGTGAATGAATAAAACAAATGATCACTTTTAAAAATAAATATGCAGTTATTTTTTAAAAAAGTGAATCTGGAAGAGATTGTTAGGATTTCTATCTTTTGATAAAGCGTATTTGGTTCTCAGTTGGATCTATTTGTGATTTGTTTTTTAAAACGAGACACTTGATGAGGGGTTCACATTGAAAATCTCTGTCATTGGCTGTTGCTTGGCCACATTGTCCCTATTTGACACTGCAAGTGAATATACCAAGCCTCCCAAGCTCAGGAGGCTGCTTGAGAAATTGGGGGAGGCAAATTTGATTTTCCATCAGAGTACAGCAGATGCCAATCCTCACTCTCCCAGATGTATTGCAGGAAATCTCCTACCCTCCAGAATTTGTAACAGAGTGATGAGAGGATGGAGGGGAATTTACCACCCAATCTTTGCTCCCTCTCTGACCTTATCCAACTCCCAAGTAGGGTGGGACTGCAGAGGAGAATCTAGCCTTATACATCCATCTTTGATCATATTATGGTGGAACAGATGAGAACCACTTATTATCTAACCTCTTAATACTGTTTGATGTTTTACACTGACACCAACTACAAACATCCTGAGGCCAATCTTTAAAAGCAGTTATGTATTTTGTGTCCAAACTACACATTCAGAGAAATACCACTTGGATAATGATTCAAAAGAATGTTTCTTTCATTTATTATTCTACTGGCCATTTCAGAAACTAGAGCTGTGTAATTTAGAAAGCAGGCTACAAGCAACATATCACATTCACTCTGACTACAAACACTTCAGGCTTGGATTGCAAGTCGTCAGCCAGCACTGAGTCCTGCTGGTACACGCCCAGCAGTTGAGGTTGCCAGGTGTTGCTCAAGGTGTAGAAAGACAGCCATTGCTGACAAGTTAAGCTGAAGGAGCACCTGTCACCTGTGCTGCCCTGCCCTTTTAATCACTCGATGTGCAGACAAGTAAAATTGCACCTCCAGGTGATACTTTATTTTGCATCGTCATTGCCCGAATGTCAATTTTCTCTGCTCAATTGTTTCTCTCAATTGTTCGGTCCATGTGTGACTCCCATCATTGGTTGATATGCCTGGAATGCGAAGAAGTAACCATCACACTAGAAACATTTCAAAAACGCTTTTTGTTTCACATTTATTGGTCATGCAAGTGTGGACGGAGATAAGTGAAGAGGCAAAGATGAAAGTCTGGTTAACTTCACTTGTGAAACGTACCAATAAACGTGAAGCAAGTCACATCAAATTCAGCAGTCATCACACATCATGACAGCTTTGTCAGTAACCTTTTGGTTAAAACGTTACTGTAAAATGAATATGCCCTTTAGAAATAGGAAACAAATAGTGGCAAATGTGTCGGATCAGAGCTGGTATGGATAGTCATTTAATTAAAATAAATGGAGGGCCTATGCTTATAGAACAAGCCTCCCAGAGTGTTT
The DNA here is from genome assembly GCF_004010195.1 of Chiloscyllium plagiosum. Classification (NCBI taxonomy): domain Eukaryota; kingdom Metazoa; phylum Chordata; class Chondrichthyes; order Orectolobiformes; family Hemiscylliidae; genus Chiloscyllium; species Chiloscyllium plagiosum. Next base: position 98,372,349 of record NC_057710.1, on the reverse strand, counting down.
TCCAGAGTGAAGGACTTTTGTAATCTTATAAATTGTGGTAGCAATTTGTGTGCAACAAGTTCCCCAAAACAGCAATCTGACCAATGACTAGATCATCTGTTTTTGTGGTGGGAATTGATGGATAAATATGACCAAGGATAACTCCTCTCCTCCTCTTGAAAGTATTAACAAGGGATCTCTTCTACCTGTGAGTGCAGTCATTCCTGACTCCCCTAGAAGATTGTGCCTTTGACAGTGCAGCATTCCCTCAGCATTGTTACAGAATTTTAGCCTTGATGTTTGAGCTCAGTGTCTGGAGCTCAATTATTTCAGAAGAAAGACCACAACCAAATGGACCAAAGCAGATGTAACTCAGGTGGGGATAAAAATCTGTATTCCAACACAGCAGTTATATGTTCTGCAATACCTCCACTGGGAATTCGCTGCTGTCCCTGCATTTTTAGGGAGGTAAATTTGGGTTTGGGTAGGCATTAGATATTAGCTGTGGTTTAGCATGTAGTGTTCACACCCCAGAATCCACAGGATGGAGAATCAAACCCCATCAGGGACTTGACAATGAAATCTAGCTTGCCACTGAGGGAGAACTAGAGGGCATGTCATTGTAATAGTATTGGACCTTGTAAATCCAGAACCCCAGGCCAATGTTCTGAAGTCAGAGATTCAAAACCCAACATGGCAGATGTTGGAAATTGATCTAATTTTTTTTTAAGAAACACGAATGGTGACATGTAGACATTGTCAATTCTCATTAAATCCCATGGTTTCAAGCTCCATGCTGAGCCTTGAGCTCCTAATCAAGGCTGATATTCCGCTGCGATAGTGTGAGAATGGTGCATTGGCAGAAACACCATGGTTAAATTGAAGACCTTTCTGTGTCTATATAAGAAGCAAAATCCTTTAGCAGTTTATAAAAGGATAACAGAATGTTCTCCTGGTATCCTGGGAATATTCACCATTTAGCTAACAGCGCACAAACAAATTGAGTGGTCATTTATTCCAGTTCAGCTCGTGACACCCTGCTGCTGAGACTTAATTCGCATTTTCTCAAAATATGGGGAGGCTATACATGCAAGTTCTTCTTTCTTTAATAAATGATACAGAAGATTGTACATATTAGTTAGCCAAACTTTACATGGACTTGTTACATATCCCAGTAACTGAATTGATCCTTTGGTCTAAAGTACATAAAAGAGATTTAACTAAATCAGGAAGTGCTGGAAATACTCAGTAGATCAGGTAGCATCTGTGGAGAGAGAAACAGAGTAAATATTCCAAATCAATGGCTTTCATCAGAAATTTCATTTAAATCACACGAAGATGGTGAAGAAATATTCCTCAAAATCTCAAATCCAAACAACACATTTTAAGTTGTACAATCATTTTGCTTGAGTCCAGTCTGCAGTGTGACCATGTTGAGAAAAGAGCATCATGATTTTAATTACATAGAAGTTTACTGAAGTAATATTCCCATCAATAATTTCTCTTACACTGTACTTCACACCTGATTGCATCTTTATAGTTGAAAGAACAGTCAAGAAAATAATTATACCCTTTGCAAACATTCTAAATTCTTTACAAATCTTTTTCATAAGAAATTAATTTGCTCAAAAAATTGAAGATTTTGCAAGTTCATTCTCTGTCACAAATATGAAATAAATCTGATTTTTTTAATCTTTCAGGAAAGCCAATAGCACAATAATGATTGTAATGAAATATTTGTATTCAATCTTCAGGAATGTGACCAATCCCACGTGGCACAACCACGGAATGGGCTCTACACAATCAAAATACCTCAGAGTCGGGCAGATGGAATGTTTAATTCAACCAGATTTTTTAAAGTAATGAAACGTATAGGTTAATGAATTAGTTAATCTAATTCTCGATTATGCATTCCTCAATGCAAGGCACAATCAGCCAGAGATTGCCCCTTATTGGTGATACTTGCACAGACTGCTACACCTGCCTTGCCCTCACAAGTAGCTTGCCCAATTAATTCAGTAAACATTACCCTTACCAGCTGTAGCCTGAAGGTCATAGTCTGGAGAGGGGTGAGGTAACAATGTAGGGTGCAGTTATGAGAATTATGGAATCAGGGGAACTACTCTGCTCCTTGGGAATGCTGTAACTGTAATATATGGATGTAATCTTTTATGTGGCAGCTGCTGTTCAGATGGCAGTGAGAGCTTGAGTAATCCATCCCCAATTCAGCTCTGAATCATAGAATCCCTTCAGTGAGGAAAGAGGGCATTTGGCCCATCGAGTCCGCACCAACCCCCTGAAGAGCATCCCACCCAGACTCGGCCCTTCACCCTATCCTTGCAACTCTACATTTACCATGGCTTACCCACCTAGCCTGCATATCCCTGGACATTATTGGCAATTTTTAAGCATAGCCAATCATCTTTGAACTGAGAAAGGAAACTTGAGCACCAGGCAGAAACCCACACAGACATTGGGGGAATGTGCAAATTTCTCACTGTCACCTGAGGCTGGAATCGAACCCTGGTCCCTGACACAGTAAAGCAATAGTGCTAACCAACAAGCCACTGTCCGGTAGGGGAGTCCACAATTAGAGGGCATAGCTTCGGCTTCATAATATCCTTTGTTTGAACAATTGAAGGGCTCCTGCAGACGTTCCTAAGACAGCCATGAGCACAGCTAGAACATCTGTGAATCCCCCTGCTCACAAGCATACATCCTGCTGAGTACCAACAACTGGACTGGACAGCAAAGCTCCTCCAACATCTTTGGCAGGTGTTTCGAGAAGACCAACATTGTCATTGTTCATCAACTGGTTCTTGCTTTGGAGCTCAATCAACACCAATTGAATCTCTGGATGGCCATCCTCAAAGAAACAGCACACTGAGCTGTAACAGACTGACAGAATGGACAGATTGGCTCTGACCGGTCTTGGAAGAGCCTGAGAAAAATCATTCAAGCTGTCACCCTTAAAGTTCAGTGGCCACAGTCAACAGGGTTTTTGCATCCTTTCTTCAGTAGGAATCCATGTGAGGAATTCAGAAACCTATCTCAGTTATTGGCCTTCATGACATGCCCCCATCATAGCAACAGCACCAGTCCACCAAGTATGGCCCACAGCAGCTTCAGATATACACATGTCTCTCTTTCAAGTACAAGAAGAGATCACATTTATTTTTAAAAGCAATCATCCGGTTGGAAATGTATTGAGGCACTTTACAGTCTGGAAATTCTAAGGATTTTATTTTTATTTGCAGGGTTCTTTCGATTTTTGGTTTCACATAAGCTCTCCATTACAGGAGTTGAAGAGATCTTAACTCCATAAAAAGTAGCTGTTGGACAGTCTTCACATGGTTCATATGAATATAAAAGTCATAGTTATTCCAGTGAAGAACTGTCCCTAGTTGCCTAAAAAAGTCACATTGATATACAAAAGGCTGAAAGACCCAGCATTACCGGGTCTTGGTTCCTTTTTTAGTCTCTTATACATCTTAAATTGTTGCATAGAACATAGAACATTACAGCGTAATACAGGCCCTTCAGCCCTCAATGTTGCACCAACCTGTGATACTGATCTGAAGCCCACCTAACCTATACTCTTCCATTATCATCCATTTATCATCTGAGGGTGGCACAGTGGCTCAGTGGTTAGCAATACTGCCTCACAGTGCCAGGCGCCTGGGTTCGATTCCCACCTGGGGCAACTGCCTGTGCAGGGCTTGCACATTCTCCCTGTGTCTGCGTAGGTTTCCTCCGGATGCTCCGGTTTCCTCCAACAGTCCAAAGATGTGCAGATCGGATGAGTTGGCCCTGCTAAACTGACCATTGTGTTAGGTGCCTCAGTCAGGGTAACTGTATGGGATTGGGTCTGGGTGGGTTGCTCTTCGAAGGGTCCATGTAGACTTGTTGGGCCGAAGGGCCTGTTTCCATACTGTAGGGAAGCTAATGTAAGGTTTTATATTTATCCAATGACTATTTAAATGTCCTTAAAGTTGGCAAGTCTACAACTGTTGCAGGCAGAACATTCCATGCCCCTTACTACTCTCTGAGTAAAGAAACTACCTCTGACATCTGTCCTATATCTATCACCCCTCAATTTAAAGCTATGTCCCCTCGTGCTAACCATCACCATCCGAGGAAAAACGCTCTCGCTGTCCACCTTATCTAATCCTCTTGTATGTCTCTATTAAGTCACGTCTTAACCTTCTTCTCATTAACGAAAAAAGCCTCAAGTCCCTCAGCCTTTCCTCATAAGACCTTCACTCCATACCAGGCAACATTCTGGTAAATCTCCTCTGCACCCTTTTCAATGCTTCCACGTCCTTCCTATAATGCAACAACCAGAACTGTGCACAATATCCCAAGTGTGACTGCACCAGAGCTTTGTACAGCTGCAACATGACCTCATGGCTCCGAAACTCAATCCCTCTACCAATAAACACTAACACACTTTATGCCTTCTAAACAACCCTATCAACATGGGTTGCAACTTCAGGGAACTATGTACATGGTCACCAAGATCTCTCTGTTCATCCACACTACCAAGAATCTTACCATTAGCCCAGTACTCTGCATTCCTGTTACTCCATTCAAAATGAATCACCTCACACCTTTCTGCATTAAACTCCATTTGCCACATCTCAGCCCAGCTCTGCAACTTATCATTGTCCCTCTGTAACCTGCAATATCTTTCCGCACTGTCCACAACTCCACCGAGGTTAGTGTCATCTGCAAATTTACTCACCTATCCATCTATGCCCTCATCCAGGTCATTAATAAAAATGACAAACAGCAGTGGCCCCAAAACAGATCCTTGTGGCACACCACTAGTAACTGAACTCCAGGATAAACATTTCCCATCAACCACTACCCTCTGTCTTCTCTAAACTAGTCAATTTCTGATCTAAACCGCTAAATCACTCTCAATCCCATGTCTCCACATTTTCTGCAATAGCCTACCGTGGGGAACCTTATCAAGTAGAGTCATAGAGATGTACAGCATGGATACAGACCCTGTGGTCCAACCTGTCCATGCCGACCAGATATCCCAACCCAATCTAGTCCCACCCACCAGCACCCCGCCCATATCCCTCCAAACCCTTCCTATTCATATACCTATCTCTGACGCTCCAGGGAAAACAGTCCCAGCCTATTCAGCCTCTCCCCGTAGCTCAGATCCTCCAACCCTGGCAATATCCTTGTAAATCTTTTCTGAACCCTTTCAACTTTCACAGCGTCTTTCCGATAGGAAGGAGAACGGAATTTCATATAATATTCCAACAGTGGCCTAACCAATGTCCTGTACAGCCGCAACATGACCTCCAAACTCCTGTACTCAATACTCAGACCAATAAAGGGAAGCATACCAAATGCCTTCTTCACTATCCTATCTACCTGCGACTTTCAAAGAGCTATGAACCTGCACTCCAAGGTCTCTTTATTCAGCAACCCTCCCGAGGACCTTACCATTAAGTGTATAAGTCCTGCTAAGATTTGCTTTCCCAAAATGCAGCGCCTCACATTTATCTGAATTAAACTCCATCTGCCGCATCTTGGCCCATTGGCCCATCTGATCAAGATCCTGTTGTAATCTGAGGTAACCTTCTTCACTGTCCACTACACCTCCAATTTTGGTGTCATCTGCAAACTTACTAACTGTACCTTTTATGCTCGCATCCAAATCTTTTATGTAAATGACAAAAAGCAGAGGGCCCAGCACCGATCCTTGTGGCATTCCACTGGTCACAGGCCTCCAGTCTGAAAAAGAACCCTCCACCACCACCCTCTGTCTTCTACCTTTGAGCCAGTTCTGTATCCAAATGGTTAGTTCTTCCTTTATTCTGTGAGATCTAACCTTGCTAATCAGTCTCCCATGGGGAACCACGTCGAACGCCTTACTGAAGTCCATTTAGATCATATCTACCACTCTGCCCTATCAATCCTCTTTGTTATTTCCTCAAAAAACTCAATCAAGTTTGTGAGACATGATTTCCCACGCACAAAACCACGTTGACTATCCTTAATCGGCCCTTGTCTTTCCAAATACAGGTACGTCCTGCCTCTCAGGATTCCCTCCAACAACTTGCCCACCACTGACATCAGGCTCATTGGTCTATAGACAATAGACAATAGGTGCAGGAGTAGGCCATTCTGCCCTTCGAGCCTGCACCACCATTCATTATGATCATGGCTGATCATCCTCAATCAGTATCCTGTTCCTGCCTTATCTCCATAACCCTTGATTCCACTATCCTTGAGAGCTCTATCCAACTCTTTCTTAAACGAATCCAGAGACTGGGCCTCCACTGCCTTCTGGGGCAGAGCATTCCACACACACACCACTCTCTGGGTGAAGAAGTTTCTCCTCATCTCTGTCCTAAATGGCCTACCCCTTATTTTTAAGCTGTGTCCTCTGGTTCGGGACTCACCCATCAGCGGAAACATGTTTCCTGCCTCCAGAGTGTCCAATCCTTTAATAATCTTATAATCGATCCCCTCTCAGCCTTCTAAACTCAAGCATATACAAGCCCAGTCGCTCCAATCTTTCAACATAAGATAGTCTCGCCATTCTAGGAATTGATCTCGTGAACCTACGCTGCACTCCCTCAATAGCCAGAATATAGTTCCCTGGCTTGTCCTTACCACCTTTCCTAAACAGTGGCACCACATTTGCCAAGCTCCAGTCTTCCAGAACCTCACCTGTGACTATTGATGATACAAATATCTCAGCAAGAGGCCCAGCAATCACTTCTCTAGCTTCCC
>NC_057710.1:98359110-98364268 GCF_004010195.1 Chiloscyllium plagiosum | reverse complement strand
TCTTCCTGCCTTATCTCCATAACCCTTGATTCCACTATCTTTGAGAGCTCTATCCAACTCTTTCTTAAATGAATCCAGAGACTGGGCCTTCACTGCCCTCTCCTTACAAGTTTGTTTCTCAATTTCCCTCTGACTATTGGGGGGTCTATAATACAATCCCAATGAGGTGATCATCCCTTTCTTATTTCTCAGTTCCACCCAAATAACTTCCCTGGATGTATTTCCAGGAATATCCTCCCTCAGCACCGCTGTAATGCTATCCCTTATCAAAAATGCCACTCCCCCTCCTCTCTTGCCTCCCTTTCTATCCTTCCTGTAGCATTTGTATCCTGGAACATTAAGCTGCCAGTCCTGCCCATCCCTGAGCCATGTTTCCATAATTGCTATGATATCCCAGTCCCAAGTTCCGAACCATGCCCTGAGTTCATCTGCCTTCCCTGTGAAGCCCCTTGCATTGAAATAAATGCAGTTTAATTTATTAGTCCTACCTTGTCCCTGCCTGCCCTGACTGTTTGACTCACTTCTGTTCTCAACTGTATCAGTCTCAGGTTGATCTCTTTCCTCACTATCTCCCTGAGTCTTCCACTTCCCCACCTTACTAGTTTAAATCCTCCCGAGCAGCTCTAGCAAATTTCCCTGCCAGTATAATATTAGTCCCCTTCCAATTTAGGTGCAATCCGTCCTTCTTGTACAGGTCACTTCTACCCATACAGATTCCAATGATTCAAAAGTGTGAATCCTTCTCCCATACACCAGCTCCTCAGCCATGCATTCATGTACTCTATCCTCCTATTCCTGCCCTCACTAGCTCGTAGTACTGGGAGTAATCCAGATATTACTAGGACCTCCTTTTTAAATTCCTGCCTAACTCTCTGTAATCTTCCTTTAGAATCTCAACCTTTTCCCTTCCTATATCGTTAGTTCCAATGTGTACAATGACCTTCTGCTGGCCCCTCTCCCCCTTCAGAACATTCTGCACCCTCTCTGAGACATCCTTGATCCTGGCACCAGGGAAGCAACACACCATTCTGATTTCTGGCCACAGAAATGTCTGTCTGTACCTCGAACTAGAGAGTCCCCTAACATAATTGATCTCTTGGAAACCGACGTACCCCTCGTTGCATTAGAGCCAGTCTCAATACCAGAAACTTGGCTGTTCGTGCTACGTTCCCCTGAGAATCCATCACCCCCTACATTTTCCAAAACAGCATACTTGTTTAAAATGGGTATAGCCACAAAAAGACTCCTGCACTAGGTGCCTACCTCTCTCACCTTTCCTGGAGTTAACCCATCTATGTGACTGTATCTGAGACTTTCCCCCCTTCCTATAACTGCCATCCATCACATACTGTTGCTGTTGCAAATTCCTCATTGCTTCTAACTGTCTGTCCAACTGATCCATTTGATCTGATATAATCTGTAGTAACCCTTAAACTCTCTTTAAACTCCCACATCTGACAAGAAGCATATATCATTCTACTAAAGGCCATTCTTGCTTCTTCACAATCTCCAGACCCAGAAAATAACACCGTCTTATTCCTCTACAAAACACTGCCCCAGGTTAAATTAATAACCCACTCTACTCACTACTGCAGATTTTCTGTGGGTCCCACTTAAAAACAATACACTTATCTGATTCCGTGCTGTGAACTTCACCCAAACAGTTCTCCAAAATCAGTTGTGAATTTCACTATTTGTTAATGTTCCCAGACGCACTCCAATGTCCAGCGATACTTGAATTCAAACAGCAAAGGCAGTAACTGTGCAGGTTCACTGCTCTGTCAGTTTCTTTCTCTCTCTCTCTCTTGCACTGACCTCACCATGTGCTTCCTTGGTCTGGTCTTCTCCCTTTTAAAACTGCTGTTCTTTTGACTTTGTTTTTCTAAAGTTCAAAAACAATGTAACAGCATATAAAACAGTAATTGCTGCTCCTGGAATTTGAGGAAATCAACTCCAGCACCTAAAATACCTCAAAAAATGAGCACCTGTTATAGCCAGAAATTTTTCCCATCCTCCATCTTTATTGAAATCTGTATACACCACATCAACCGCTTTACCCTCATCCATCTGTTTGGTTACCTTCTCAAGATCTCAATAAGGTTTGTGAGGCATGACCTACCCTTCACAAAACCATGCTGACTATCCCTAATCAAATTATTCCTTTCTAGATGATTATAAATCCTACCTCTTATATCCTTTTCCAACACATTACCCACAACCGAAGTAAGGCTCACTGGTCTATAATTACCAGGATTGTCTCTACTCCCCTTCTTTAACAAGGGGACAACGTTTGCTATCCTCCAGTTTTCTGGCACTATTCCTGTAGACAATGACAATACGAAGATCAAAGCCAAAGACTCTGCAATCTCCTCCCTAGTTCCCAGAGAAGCTTAGTGTAAATCTCATCTGGCCTCAGGAACTTATCTATTTTCACACTTTCCAGAATTGCTAACATCTCCTCCTTATGAACCTCAATCCCCCCTAGTCAAATAGCCTGTATCTCAGTATTCACCTCAACAACATTGTCTTTTTCCTGTGTGACAAAAAATATTCATTTAGCACTTCCCCATCTCCTCGGACTCACGCACAACTCCATGCACCACTGTCCTTGACTGGCATTAATCTTACTCTAGTCATTCTTTTATTCCTGACATACCTGTAGAAAGTTTTAGGATTTTCCTTGAACCTACCTGCCAAAGACTTCTCATAGAGCCATAGAGATATACACCATGGAAACAGACACTTCGGTTCAACTCGTTCATGCCCACCAGATATCCCAACCCAATCTAATCCCATTTGCCAGCACCCGGCCCATATCCCTCCAAAACCTTCCTTTTCATACACCCATTCGGATGCCTTTTAAATGTTGTAATTGTACCAGCCTCCACCACTTCCTCCAGCAGTTCATTCCATACATGCACCAACCTCTGCATGAAAACATTGCCTTTCGGTCTCTTTTATATCTTTCCCCTATCACCCAAAACCTATTCCCTCTAGTTCAGGACTTTCCCACCCCAGGGAAAAGACTTTGTCTATTTATGCTATCTGTGCCCCTCATGACTTTATAAACCTCTATAAGGTCACCCCTCAGCCTCCAATGCTCTAGGAAAACAGCCCTAGTCTATCCAGCCTCTCCCTACAGCTCAAATCCTTGAATCCTGGCAACATCCTTGTAAATCATTTCTGAACCCTTTCAAGTTTCACAACATCCTTCTGATAGGAAGGAGACCAGAATGACCCCTCCTGACTTTTCATAGCTCTCGCTTCAGGTCCTTCCTGGCTAACATAAAACACTTAAACACCCTAACTGAGGCTTCATGTCTCATTTTTAATAAGCCTCCTTCTTCCTCTTGACAAGAAATTCAACTTCTTTAGTAAACCATGGCTCCCTCACTTGTCCACTTCCTCCCAGACTGACAGGTACATACTTATCAAGGACATGCAGTAGTTGTTCCTTGAACAAGCTTCACATTTCAATTGTGCCCATTCCCTGCAGTTTCCTTTCCAATCCTATGCATCCTAAATCTTGCCTAATTGCATCATAATGACCTTTATCCCCAGCAATAACTCTTGCCCTGCGGTATATATCTGTCACTTTCCATTGCTAAAGTAAACTTAACTGAATTGTGGTCACTATCACTGAAGTGTTCATCTATCTCTAAATCTAATAACTGGCCTGATTCATGACCCAGTACCAAATACAATGTGGCCTCGCCCCTTGTTGGCCTGTCTACATACTGTGTCAGGAAACCTTCCTGCACACATTGGACAAAAACTTCATCTAAAGTACTTGAACTATAGTATTTCCAGTCAATATTCGGAAAGTTAAAGACCCCCAAAATAACTACCCTGTTACTTTCACTCCTATCCAGAGTCATCTTTGCAACCCTTTCCTCTACATGTCTGGAACTTTTGGGAGGCCTATAGAAAGCTCCAACAGGGTGACCTCTCCTTTCCTGTTTCTAACCTCAGCCCATACTGCCTCAATAGACAAGTCCTCATCAAACGTTTTTTCTGCCACCATAATACTGTCCTTGACTAACAATGCCACACCTCCCCCTCTCTTACGATCTCCCTTGTTCTTACTTAAATATCTAAACCCCGGAACCTGCAACCAACCATTCCTGTCCCTGCTCGAGCCATGTCTCAGAAATGGCCACAACATTGAAGTCCCTGGTACCAAACCATGTTGTAAGCTCATCCACCTTATTCTGGATGCTCCTGGCATTGAAGTAGACACACTTCAAACCTCCTTCTTGCCTGCCAGTGCACTCCTGCGACCTTGAAACTTTATTCATGACTTTGCGACTCTCAACCTCCTGTACACTGGAGCTACAATTCAGGTTCCCATCCCCCTAGTGAATTAATTAAAATCTTCCCAAGGAGCATTAGCAAATATTGGTAATTCTCTGGTTCAGGTGTAGACGATCCTGTTTGTAGAGGTCGCACCTACCCCAGAATGAGCCCCAATTATCCAGATATCTGAATCCCTCCTTCCTGCACCGTCCCTCTAGCCATGTGTTCAACTCCTCTCTCTCCCTGTTCAGTGCCTCACTAGCACATGGCACGGGTAATAAACCAGAGATAACAACTTTGCTTGTTCTAGCTCTAAGTTTCCACCCGAATTCATTGAATTTCTGCTTTATGTCCCCATCCCTTTTCCACCTATGGTGTTGGTGACCACTACTTAGGACTGCTCCCCCTCCCCCTTAAGGATCCTAAAAACACGATCAGAGATATCACTGACCCTGGCATCTGAGAGGCAACACACCAACCGCGAGTCTCGCTCCCACAGAATCTCCAATCTGTCCCCCTAACTATGGAGTCCCCAATGACTATTGCTCTATCCTCTCCCCTCTTCCCTTCTGAGAAACAGGAAGAGACATAGAACATAGAACATGGAACAATACAGCACAGAACAGGCCCTTCAGCCCACAATGTTGTGCCGAACATTGGTCCTAGCTTAAGCACCTATCCATGTATCCATCCAATTGCCACTTAAAGGTCACCAATGATTCTGACTCTGCCACTCCCACAGGCAGTGCATTCCATGCCCCCACCACTCTTTGGGTAAAGAACCTACCCCTGACATCCCCCCTATACCTTCCACCCTTCACCTTAAATTTATGTCCCCTTGTAACACTCTGTTGTACCCGGG